>NW_009647680.1:2994062-3000503 GCF_000708025.1 Charadrius vociferus
AGATCTGCTGCTTTTCTGGTCTTTACCTGTCACTCTTGGTCATTTCTTCACAACAGCATTTTCACCAGCAAGCGCCCTCTCTTCCATGCCTTGGTTTTTTTGCATTAAAAAATAAATAAGCTATAAAATAGCTTATCTCCTGCTTTCCCAATCCCAAGCATCATGTCTGAAGTCCACCCTACATTACACAAGTTGCTACAAAATCTGCACTCTGTCCCTTTTCCCCCAAATATCTGAAAGCTTCATAACTGCTTCTTTGAAGAGCTGATAATTTGGCTCCTGAGTCTGACTGTACCTGTGCTTTATCTGCTGGAAGCACAGTGGCCTGGGGTGCTGTAGCATCTCAGTTCAGAACAATACCCCTGTTGATGGGAACAAACCTGCAAGTCTTGATGTGGATCTGTTGCTGGAGATTTTCCTTACAGTTTTATAAGCTGTACCTGTTCATTGTGATACTCTCTCTTCATCTATAGCTGCTTCAGCCTCATGGATCAGTCTTGAGCAGAACTGTTTCCACCAAACGTAGCAGATGACTGCTGCCAAAACGGGGGGATCCCACTTCCCCCTCCTGGCCACACATTTTTGATGCTTGTCTTCTGCCAGCCACTTCTGGTGCTCTTTAAACTTTTAATCACCCAGTAGAAATGGTGGATATTCTTTTGCTATCTTAGTAGACCAGGTGGATGACGGTATGTTACAGTGAGCATGTAGCCATTTTGCTCACTCACAAGAGTGAGTACATGGTTTAGAGCAGAGGAGGGAGAAGCAAGACTTGCTTCATTTGATGGACGTGACTGAATCAGCTCACCTACTCTTGGACGTCTGCTGAACATCTTGCAAGTGTTTTATGGCTTATCAGCAGGGGCATTTTTGAGCCACTACCTGGAGATAAATGGTAGTCAGTCACAAATCATCTCGACACATCCTCACTAGGAACTGGAATGCAATACAGAGATACAGAACTAGTAAAAACCTGAGGCAGTAAAGCTACACGATGTGATACAAGGTGGGATGGACCTGCTGCTCTGTGCCTGGTAACAACATAGCCTTGATTCCACCACGCTGTGTGCAAGCCCGGGTACCTTGCTTCCTTAGAGTGACAGCGCATCTGTTTGGAAAGCAGCTGGCCCCAGAGAACACAGCTGCAGAGGGAACTAGCTCCCACAAATATATGAAGTCTGAACAAATCCTCCATGCTGGGAAGACTGAGGACAATAGTCTTGCTCCCACCACAAATATGGCCCCTAGGAGGCTGACAATATACTACGATAATGACTTGCCAGTTCAAGTTCAGAAATGGGTCCGAATGGTGCCTCCCAGCTCAGTAGTTCAGGCAGAGCATCACCCCCAAAGACCTGTCCTACTCTCAGTGAAGGGAGACTCCACAGACCGCTTTGGGGTGAACACACAGCCCTGCATGAAGAAGAGTGTGGCCAGTAGGTCGAGGGAGGTCATCCTCCCCCTCTACTCTGCCCTGGTGAGGCCGCATCTGGAGTACTGCGTCCAGTTCTGGGCTTCCTAGTTCAAGAAAGACAGGGATCTGCTGGAGAGGGTCCAGCAAAGGGCTACAAAGATGATTAGGGGATTAGAACATCTCTCATATGGAGAAAGGCTGAGGGACTTGAGTCCCTTTAGTCTAGAGAAAAGAAGATTGAGGGGGGATCTTATTAACACTTACAAATACTTAAAGGGAGGATGCCAGGGGGATGGAAGCAGTCTTTTTTCAGTGGTGCCCAGTGATAGGACGAGGGGTAATGGGCACAAGCTTGAACACAGGAAGTTCCATCTTAACATGAGGAGGAACTTCTTTACTGTGAGGGTGGCAGAGCACTGGCACAGGCTGCCCAGAGAGGTTGTGGAGTGTCCCACTCTGGAGACATTCAAAACCCGCCTGGACGCCATCCTGTGCAACTGCTGTAGGTGACCCTGCTCTGGCGGGGGGGTTGGACTAGATGATCTCCAGAGGTCCCTTCCAAGCCTGACCATTCTGTGATTCTGTGATTCTGTGAGTTGGAGCTCTCTGCTTATGGCATAGGTAGTCTGAGTCATGTAATGCTGATGGGCCATTAGGTGACACTTGAAAAAGAAAACAGTACACCTTTTATAATATTCCAGGGAACAAAGTGTTCATTCATTTATAAATGATTTTGTTAGCACAATTGTTGAATAATAATTGTTCTCCTGCATGGAGATTTTTTTTGGTCTCTTTTCTGTGATAAGAGTTTTACTTAATTTCACCCCAGCCTGTTAGAAATTAAAAGTTCGGCAGGTTTAAGAAATTCAGTGTGCTACATCCTAGGAAAAATGATCATGAATTCATACGGTTACCACTGATATTTTTTGAAATGAATGGAGAAACACCATTTTACTTATAAATTTAATCAGCAGGGGCATTTCTGTATCAGCAGCTAATTCAAGACAAGTAAGAAAGGATGTTGACGCAACAAAGACATGCAAGCCATAGTCTCTGAACTCTCTTACAGATCAGAAAGCCTCTTACTTCTATGTGTTCTCTTATTCTCTTCCTGGAAATATCAGCTTGGTTTCTGAGTCAGCCTAGACCAGCCAGATTGATTTAATTACCAAACCCGATGCATCTCTCTGAAAATTTCTGCAGCTCTTCAGGTCAGACCCCTTCAGCAGAGCAGTTACTGCAGCCTCAGCTTCAAAATCTGGAAGGTGAGAACCCATCTCAAAATCAACAATCTGGATGGTTCTCTTCGTTGCGCAAGAAAATAAACCACTTCCATGCAATTCATACAACATAGTGTTTATAACATAAGTGAGATGTAGCTGATATAACAAAGCCTTACATTTCCATGGCATTGGCATGAATTCCTGCCCTCTCCCTCTGCCCCCAAATGGGTAATCTGGGTTTTTTTTTTTTGTGAAAAAATGAGTTGCTGAATTAAACCAAACAAACGGGGAAAAGACATGCTTCTTAGATGGAGGGCCAAATTCAGGTAACATGTTTCTTCCAAATTTTTCATTTATTGTGTGAAACAGGCATTCTTTCTATTTCCCAACATACCCTGTCTGAGTCTTGTCCAGAGAACAGTAACTCCCAACCATGGGTTCTTTCTCTTGATTTAGAAAAGAGAGGCTGCAAAAACCCTACAGAAAGAAACTCTGTCTTTGTAATAGAGATATGGAAATTTCTAGGTTGTACAGCCGACTGGATATTTAAGAGGTCTGGCTCATCTTGCTTTTGAACTGTGGCTTATTAGAGTTAATTGATGAACAATCTGACAAAGAAAGGCATGAAAATTCCTCCCTCTCCCTTTCTGTCAAGCTCTTTTCTCCAGTTTTTGTTCATTTATCTTTTGTTATACGGAAGACTCATCAGAGATACGTACTATGAATCAAGGTTCATGTGAGTCATCACATTAGCCACACTACATGGTAGTAGTGGAGATGGAAAAAGAAAAGTGGAAGAGAAGACTTGAGAAACTGGAGCAGAAGGTAAAAACCCTGAGGCACCTCAAATTCTCCAGAAATGCTGCCAACAGGAAACATCACTGGCAAGAATTTTGTCTGTTCATGGATGCAAATAGACCTTCTGGAGAGGAAGACGTGAAAGGTAGCTATTTTTATTTTAATATTAATGGGTCGGAGACACTAGATCTAATAGCTGTGTTTAAGTGAGGAGTACGACAGCTAGACAGTCACAGATATTTGAAGAGTACTGTGCTCTGAGAAAGAATGATGCATTTGAAAGATACCGGCTTGATAGGAGACACTGAAAGAAAGGGAGGAACTGCTGCATCATTTGTAACAGATTTGAGATTGCGGAGCTGAATATGCAGTTTTGGATGTTTTGCAGAATCTGAGCCCAGATAGGATATCAGGGACTCAAAAGAGAAACAAAACTGCTGAAGTTCCTCTTTGAAGCTGAGGTAAAGCAACCAGAATTTGTCAGGCTGTGAAAAATAACTGTTCAGAAGGAAAACAGAATAGTGCATAGTGGACTGCAGGATCAGCAAGATACAACAGAACATGCAAAGGAAAAGCAAACCCACATATCCTAAGAAAGGTTTTGTAAAATACAAGTTGGATAGATTTGCAAGGAGAAGCATGATAAGCAAAGGCAGAGTTTATTTTGAGGAGAGCCAGCATGCCTGTGAGAAGCAGCTATTTTGCAAAAACCTTGAAGAGAAGGAAAGAATGTACTTAAAGAAAAAGATTCCTAGTCTACTTAGAGAATCAGAAATCTTTGTGATAGCTGTTCAAGGTACAGGTAGGTACATCCAGTGCATAGATAATACTTTGAGGACAAACAAAGCTCTTATAAATAGGCTATGAGGGCTCAAATACAAAGCATAGTATTGTGCAGAGAAAATTGCATCTGTTGGAACAAAGAGGTAAACTTCAGGTCTTATAATTGGAAATCATTCTTTGTGATTGTAAATCTCCTTGTTGTGAAAAGAAAAGAAAAGAAAAGAAAAGAAAAGAAAAGAAAAGAAAAGAAAAGAAAAGAAAAGAAAAGAAAAGAAAAGAAAAGAAAAGAAAAGAAAAAAGAAAAATAGTTCTTTCTACAAACTGGTTACATGTTATTAAGTGGGAATGCAGCCTGCACCAGGGCTAGGAACAGTCTCACCCAACTTGAGGTGTCTACGTGTAGACATCCACACCTAAGCTAGCCCATTGGGTCCACTTCCATGAAGTGGAGAGGAACAAAAAATTTCGTAATTCAACCAATGCGTTTATTTTATGTGTCTGCACCGGGATATGGCTATTTGTGCCCTTGAATTGTCCTTTTCTCTCAGCCTGTGGGGACACTGAGCGAGGGTGACTGGCTCAAGGATAGGCACATGGAGTCTGATAAATCCCACTGAAGGTCTCAATGACAGGGTTTGTGCTTTATGGGCTGGAGCCCAGGAGGTTGCAATCACCCTCTTCTGTATTCAGCAGTTTACTGCCCCACATATAGATATTCTATAGGGAAACATTACATTGCGTGTCCAACATTGGGCTTGTTTTTATCCATTGAAGAAAAAAGCCCACATATCCATATCCAAAAATAACGGTGGGTTAAACAGGTCATCTCCTGTATGAATATTCATTTACTAACAATGTAGACAAGGGATACCGCTTGCGGTAATAAGAGATGATCATCACAGTCTGGTTACTGTCCTTGTGCTGTATGAAGTCTGATCTGAAGGTACTTGGCTTTGCAAGTGAGT
Organism: Charadrius vociferus; assembly: GCF_000708025.1. NCBI lineage: Eukaryota > Metazoa > Chordata > Aves > Charadriiformes > Charadriidae > Charadrius > Charadrius vociferus. The sequence goes on from NW_009647680.1 coordinate 2,999,246, forward strand.
GGAACACCTAAACACAGATGATTCTTCTCCTTCTCCCAAACTAGCAAAGACAGTGAGCACACCAGTGAGGCACCCAAGCGAGCAGCCCTTGTCTGAGAAAGCACAATGATCTCCAAAGCCTCCACCCAACGTTGCATAGATGTACCAGTGGAGGGCTGCTCCCTCACCCACGGGCTGTGCTCTGCATAAAGGAAGAAGCATAAAGAACTCCAGTAAGGAGATTGTGGGCTTCTACCAGCAGATCTGTACCTGGGCTTTGAGGGGCATGCTAACCCAGGCTGGACAGGCTCATGGTCTGTTCAACATACTCATTTCTTCAGTTTGCTGCTCTTTCACTCCAGTAGCTTATCTAAGGTGGATAAACCTGCCTTGTCAGTACTGCTTGCCTCCACTCACATGTTTTGGGTACTGAATTAATTCAAGCTATGAAATAAGAGCAGCAGTCATCCAGCTTGATGGATGGGATATAAATTAACTTGGTTTTCTGGAGTGTATTGAGCTATTTGTATTTCCTGGGAAGGTTAGATTTGCAGTTCAGGGTAAAAGAGCTCTTGTGCTTGAGTGGGCAGAATAAGGCTTCTTCTGGTGGGATGCTTTGCATTTTTCAGGGTAAAGCTGACAAGCAAGGATTTATAGTGCATCATTGGAAAAGATGAGTTTTCCTGACATCTGTGAATTGGTAAATCTGTTTCTGATAACAGGTGATAATGAATTACCACATAAAGAGCAGGATCAGCCATTTTGTAATGTCATGTTTTTGAGAAAAGTGGTATTTTGCTGCCCCAAGTAAGAATTTTGCAATTACCTTTCCGATGACTGTGTCCCCAGGACTGGATGAATTTTGAACATGCTGGATGCAAAACTAGAATAATCCTATTGTGTGCTAATCCTTTCAGCAAGCACATTTGGGGGGATATTACTGCCCAGAGATACAGACAGACACCATCACTGAATAAAGGTCTCCTTCATTAAACACATATTTAGAAGTGGAGAAGTGGGAAGGATAGATAACAGGTCTATTGCTCCATTCAGCAAGGCTTGAAAAAACTGAGCTTGCAAATACGGTTCAGCCTAGTCTTCCAGGTCAAGTTGGCCCAGCAAACAGCTGTGGTGGCGTCAGATCTTACCGTGTCTTCAAAAGTTTGTTACAGCCCCTTCCCCATTGGAGTGGGTGAAGCCAAGTGCGTGCAGGGGCTTCAGATCTCGGCGTGCATGCCATGACTGTGGGGCAGCAGCTGAGGAGGGACCTGGGCTCATT
>NW_009647680.1:3000563-3050813 GCF_000708025.1 Charadrius vociferus
TTCCGCACCCTCACAGCAAGATTTGCCTGAAGCTGTATGAAAGCCTCAGCCATGTCTATGTAAGAACCAGGACTAACATTTGTCAGAAGTGATCTCTGCAGGTTTCTTCTCCAATCTTCTGCTTGAAGATCACACACATTAAAGCAATGGGTCTCAAAAAGCATAATTAAGGTTATAGTAGGGTCTTCATTAAGGGCAATTTTATTAAATGAAGATATTATGCTTTTATTCTATATTGCATTCAAACAGGAATTCAGGAAAGTTCTATACTTCACATGAGATCAGACTAAAAGTTTTCAGGGATTCCCTGGAGAGAATTTATTCTTTTATAATAGTCTTTACCTTAACTATTTAGCTGTAGAGTAGGGTAAGGAGACATCAGGTATCTCTTTATTCCTCCCTGTGGCTGCCCATAACTCCATTATACAGAGATGGGAAAATCTAATTGTTAAGAAGCTTCTGTTTCTGTCTCAAAAATTTTTCATCACATAGAAAAAAATTAGTAGCTTCAAATCTGAATGATAATTCAAAATCTATTTTTTTTTTGTGTACAGAAATTATGACAATATTTTGGTTTAAGCTAATAAAAATACCATCTTCTCAATCATCTGGAGGATTTTAGGCACATTTTGATCCTAATTTTAATTTTAATTTTTAATGTTTGTGGCTCAGATTAAATCTTGAAAGGAAAAGCTATTTTTGCCTGAAGAAAACTAAATCCAACAACACTGAAATTAGATGTTTAAACAACTTGTTTTGTCAAGAGCTACTTCTAGAAGAAAAAAAATTTTGGCTTCACTGAATGGGTATTTATTGAGAAAAATACAATCATTTTCTGGCAATTCTTATTTGCTTCCATGAACAAAAAGCCGTGTATTTTCTCTAACATTAACCATCTCAATTGTGTTGGTAGAGAGGATGGAGTGATGTTAACCAGATAAGGAGCTGGTTAGACTAACTTCCCTATCAGTGCCTTAGGAATTAGCAACTGGGTATTTTGGCTCAGTCCCAGTAGGAAAGACTGTAAAATCATTGAAGTTTATGATAAAATCTTTACTGTATATCTGCACAGCATTGTGTCCAAAGGAGCTTTACTCTCAGCTGGGGCCTTGAAGCAGAACTCTGATAGTAAAAGATAATAATTAACTGGAAAGGAAGAAAAGCAGAAAGGCAAAATTTGGGCCTATGGGATCTCTCTCTTGCTCTGTTACACTGATGGAGGTGATTATCTGCCATGTATATTTTTCAGGGGATAAAACCTAACAATATTCAGATAAAGAAATATAAATTGTAAAGGGTAAGTCAGTCTTGTACTGTCTTGTGTTGGATACCAGTGCCTTCCAAAATACATGGATGCCTTGAAAGTGTCTGAGGAAGAGCTAGTGCATTATAAGTGGAAAAACTTTTACCCAAAAAGTGTCTTTTCAAAGCCCAAAATGTTCATGAAACCCTTGAACTTGTTTTGAAGCTGCCATGTTTTTTACAAAGGGGTTCATCAAAGGACAGCATGTACCTGTACATTTTTCCTCCGGCACAACAGATCCAATCCACAGTAGTTGCGCCAGTTCAGGTAAGCTAATTGCAAGTGAATTCCAAATATTGTGCATTCACAACTGCTCACAGCTAAGCAATCACATGGGTATAGATATTTCAGCAGAACTGTTCCTGAAAAACTATCTGCATAAAGTTGTTTACTTGGGAATAAGTATTCAAGCATGAAATAGCTACTATCCTTTACCTTCATAACATATATTAATCTGATTTAACTGCTAGATGTGGATGGACACAGTATAAAATTCTCATTTTCCATCCAAAGGTTGAATATAGGGTGGCGACACAGTCGAGGGCTCACTGAGAAAAGCAAAGCTTTCCCTTAGACTGAGCTGCTGCATCAGGTACATCCTACAGCTTGTCCTTACCTCAAACATATGGTGGTGAGTGAACCTTTGAAGTCCCTGCAGAGCCTCACCTCTGTTTATAGTCACTGCAAGATCCTGGCCATTTCTGCTTTAAACCTTCTAGTGGTCTGGGCAAGAATATCATCCCTTTTCTGAAGTGTGTGCTAGTCTTAGGGCAGACCTCCAAAGCATTTTTCCCAACTTCAGGGTCCCCAAGGAGAGCAGGTTTTTTTTTTCCCCTTGCTTTGTTATAACCCCAAGCCAAATCATACAAAGGTCCCTTCTGAACCTTGTATAGCTCTATTGGCACAGCAGGGGGCAAGGGGAATTGTGATGCTCAGGAGACTACACCATGAGTGAGAGGACGTTTCAAATTAGTAGGAACACTCCTTTTAACCCCTAAAATCTTTAAAATCTTTTTACCTCTTTGGTGAAGGAATTTCCATGTTCCCTAGATAGCAGATTCTGCTGCTATACACGGCTCGTTGCTTTTTAGCCCAGGAAATGAAAATAGCCCCATTAGTAGAAAATTATATTAATTTTATTAGAATGTTATTCAAGAACATTAAAAAATATTAGTGTCTTTTTATGGTTCTGTTTTTTTTTTTGCTTTCTGTTTTATCTAACAAGGATCATTAGCGCTCAGAGAACAGTTCTGTTATCTTGCACATGTTGCTAAACAAGTCAACATGTTTCAGGTATATTACACAGAACACATTAAAATGAAAGACCTCACCTTTAAAAGCTCACAGTACCCTTATTATTATACATGTCCAAAATTTTCATACTCTTACTTACAATAAATACGAATTGAATATATTATTCTGGAAGCTGCGCGATTAAGAATAATGGAGTAGTTTACATAGTAATATACTGTTTGCCAGGAATAAGGATACCTGCACTGGTCCCTGTCTGTTGGTGATAAAATAAAATAAGAATGCTAATGTAGGCTTATGCTAAAATAAAATGTGCCGACAGACATTATGCTTCACGGGAGATAAGCCTGCTTTCCACTCTTCCAGACTGCTGCTAACCTCATCTTCTGGGACTAGCACATTTGTCCTCATCTTTTCTTGCGTTTGCCACAGAGGTCACACTCCATTATGTTGCTCATCTGAGGAAGAGTGGTAGAAGTCAGAGTGGTACTTAAGGCTAGGAAGGGTTCTAAACAGAGTAAGTGGACACTCTATGCACAGAAACGTCCTGCTCTAGGCAGATACATACCAGCCCATCATTTCTGTGCATGAATAGAAGAACCATAATTGGCAGCACTTTATATAATGGACTGTTTTCCATTCTGTCTTCAGCTACAGAGACATTAATTTGCTAAAGCTGCGATGATGTGACAGGCCTTTGCGCTTAGGTGAGACTGAAGTGCTCCAGAGGCCAGGGTCCCCAGGGAGAATATTGTCTCTCTCCATTTTCCCTTTTCAAGCATGCAGAAGTCATATACATATTTTTGCTGTCCCTTTATTCCCTCCTCAGCTTTTTCTCATTCTGCCTGCAAGTTCATGCCAGCCCTGCGATGCTTCCAGCTGATCTCTGTACAGGCTCCCACATTGTCACCAGGAGACCCAAACCGCCTTTGGCTGGAGAGCACTGTGCTTTAGTAAACTCTCAAAGGATACAGGCTTTTTCAAACTGTACCCCAGGAACCTGTGAAGAGATCTGTGAGTGATTCTCAACCCTCAGAAAACAAGCAGCAGAGGATTGAAGAGAAACACGGACTGGGGAGACAATCTCTTACAGCAAGAAAAGTCAGAAAGGGATGGCAGTGAGACAGTTGAGCTGCCACCTGATAGATGACTGACTGTTAGTGCTTGCTGTGCCCAAGGTCAAAACCACAGCCCGATTCACCAAGGGAATTATTAGTAAGAGCTTTTTCCCCTGGTTCAGTATCTCTGTTGAATTCAACAGTGGAGACTTAAACCCTAGTTTCTTATCGCTCATCCCCAGGTTCCCATTCTCCCCATTGAATGCAATTGCCTTACTGGAGCAGTCCCTCCCTGCCCAGCCAGCATGGAAGCCCACCATCCCACACGTGTGTGTAACGTGGGAGGGGGCCAGTGCAAACGTCCTGCCTAGCAGGTGAGATGCCTCCCTGAGCTCCTCTAATAATGCACCTGATTTTTCAATGTAGGTGCGTGCACAGTCGGCTGTTTTCCTCTAAACGAGTGGGTTTTTTTCCATGATCAGGAGGCGACTTGACCTTTGACAAAGAGTTCTGAGCACTGTGTTTGCCAGCGGGACACAGGGTGACACTATTTTTACTCTGTGCTATGCTCGTTTTCTTTCTGGCCATGGGTACATAAAAGAAGGGGAACTCATGGATTTGACTGACGTGCTTGATAATTCTTTTCAACCAGAGCTCACCTATGTAGATATGTATTAAAAAAACAAACAAAAAACCCACCCTAGTCCCTCCTGGTAAGCACACCTCCGTGTCTGCGTTGTCCCCATTGCCAAGCCCCGATACTGCTGGCAGTCCATGCAGGACCGGGCACTGGACCGCAGCTTTCTTTCATCATGGGTTCATGGCTTCCAGTTACTGCTGGCAGGTTCTGGGAGTTTACATCAGTTTTCTTTTAGGCACTGGAAACAACAGCAGCTACTGCATGCTGAGCATTGCTGATAAAATCATCAAACTTGCTAGCATTTTGGTAAATAATGCTCTTGGTGGAAACCAGCAAAGACATAAAGAGAAACCTGGGTGGTGGTTTGCAGATACAGCTGGTCCTTTTCATCAGAGAGAACAGAAGAAGGCAGGCCATGCAGTGGACTGGATACTAGAAGGGGTTTTGGGAAGTCCTCATGGGGGAGTGGACTACAGACCATATGAGCCGCAGGGTAGGCCACCAAGAACCCCTTTGGCAGGAGTCCCCACATCACTAACGGACACCTTCATGTCCCAGCCCCAAATGTGTCACGGACACCAATGGAGAACCGAGGGCAGAGTCTGTGCTTGAGAGAGGACGGCAGCAAAGAAAGTAGAGGATTTGACACAAGGAGAACAGAACAAGTGAAGCCCAGGAAAAGAAGGGAAGTATAGAGAAATGGAGATACGGACTAGGCAGCCATATCACCTTCTTCTTCTGCCCCCGTAGTCACACACTCTGCCTCTTCCCAGTCTTTTTTCCTTATTTTGGCTCTTCAAAATGAGTTGGAGACCTCTTGCTAGGGGATTTGGAAAATCACAGTGAATCCACTAGTCCAGAGCAGGTTTTCCCTCTACCTTTTTCCTACCTTTTGATATCTAAAAAAAATCCCTCACCAGAAGACAGGAGTCTTAGGTTAAGATGACATACAAAGGGACTCCTGCTGGTAAATAACTATGCTTATTATTACCAGAACGGATGCTCTAATGAGCCTGTGAGCTGCTGACAACAGCATTGCTCGGGCACTTCTATAACCCATGTGCTGTCCACAGCAGATGTACTATTAGCAGATAAAACCCACACTTGCCTGATGAACTGGATTAGAAATCTAATCCAGAAAGACAGGCTGCTAAGACTTTGCATTAAAAGGTAACTGCAATTGCCCACTCCTCAAGTCCATGTGGAAAAAGAAAAGCAGGAAAAGGCAAGATTTAGTATTTATTCCTTGAGCCCTCAGACTGTAGTTTTCTGTCCCTGAATGTGGTGCGTTCAGAGGTCTGCTCACAGAGGCATATGGGAATGCCTGACTTAGAGCTGTTGTCCTGGTTTGAGGTAAAACAGGATCAATTTTGTTCAGTAACTTTGCTTCTTAGCTGGGCCTTTTCTAAATTCATAGCATACAGTGTAGACACTGTTCACTCTCAGAGTGATCAGACCTGTGTTTACAGCTGATGCCCAGGCATGGGATGCAGAGAGGCTCTGCTTATACTCGTTGCTATAACCCCCAAGGGCAGAAAACTTTGTTATTGGCCCCGTTGGAGGGTCGGAAGCGGAAAAGCGTAGAGGGGTCGCATCTGCGGGGAGGAGAGGACAGGACAGGTGACCCAAAACTGACCAACAGGGTATTCCATCCCATCTGCCTCATGCTCAGTGTAAAAGCTGAGGGATCAAAGGGTCAGGTCTCTTTCTTCAACGGCCAACGTCTGAGGAGGACTCTGTTCGTCTGCCTTTGATCCTGATCCTGAATCCTGATCTGGAATCCAGTTCCTGTCTGTCACTGAGTCCATCCTGGGACTGCCCCAGTGCCAGCCGGTGTCGTGATTGTCATCCTGGGAGCTGGATACGGTTTTGTATATATTTCATTATTTCCTTTTTATTTTTATTATTAATATTTCATTGAAGTAGTTTAGTTCCTTCTAAACTCCTAAGTCTCTTTTTCCCTCCTCTGTCTCTCCTTTTGAAGAGAGGTGGTGGGCAGCATCTGTCGGTCCCATCTGGGGTGCCCGAAGTCCCTAGTGTTCAGTTCGGCCTAAACCATGACAGCCATTGATGGAAGCCCAGCATAGGTACTGAAGTGCTACAGCCTTTATCAGAAAAAATTACTAATGAGAATGAAGTTTCTACTGTGAGGGACCCACAGGGCCTGTCTCTTGGCTCAAGTGGAGCAGTTCAGCTGCTCTCTCCTGTTTAGGATTCCCTTAACAAGGAGTCTTCTGGTTGCGAGCTTAGCTGTGGAGTTGGCAGGCTGTTCTTCCTTAGTTCTTCAGGCACATGGCGTGTCCCAAGGCTGGAGCAAAGATAGGCTGTACTTACACAGGCAGGGGAGCAGCTAGCATTTAGCTTTTTACCTTGTGAGAGCTTCTTCTGATAGCTGTTACCATCAAGCGCTCGTGATCCTTCTGCATCCTGCTGAGGACCTCTCAGCATGTGTGTTACTTGGTGGTCCTCCATGCCTATGTTTGTAGCTTGCTTTTGTAGTGGGTCTTGGGAAAGCATTTGAGCAACACACAAAACCAGCTTTGCCCTGTGACATCAATGAGAATTTAGCAGTTCATTATATGAAAATCACATCCATCATTACATAAAATCCAAGCTGGCAAAACAGATCTAAAAAGAACCTCATGATGCTGAATAATTTATTCTCTTGCCCCAGACTCACCATTGTGATGCTATCTGCCATGTGTTTGCTCAGACTATTCTTGTAAAGATTGCAGTGATGGAGATCCACTGCTTCATTCTTCTTCTGCTGAATGTTTTCGTAATATCTAACGCAAACTCCTTTGCAAACTCAATCCATGGGACGTGCTCTGAACATAGGCTTCCTATCTTTCTTTGAGCACATGTTGGTGGAAAAAAGGTATATTATTATGAGGAAAACCAAAAATATACAAATTAAAAAACAAAGCCTGAAGACCAGGAATGGTAGGAGCTGCTAGGCAGTGTGTCAAAAGTGGTGTATTTTCCTGTTTCCAGGTGGTAGGAGTGAAGTTCTTACTGTTTCAGGTTCCCCCAAGAAAGAGGAAGGAAAAATTACATTTACAGTAAGAACAGGACATTCATACAGGAGCAAAAAAAAATGCACAGTTTTTCTTGGAGGAGTCATTTCATCCTGGCAGAGTCTCTAAACTGTTATACTGGGACTTCCTTTGCTTGTCCATCATAACCAGCATGAATCTATATATGTCTATCTTCTCGTCTGGTGCAAGTACTCCTGGCATTGTGCACTTAAATGTAGGGTTATATCTTGAACTAACTGCCATGCTATTATGAAGGCCTTTGGAGAGGGATTTCTCCATTCAGGAGTGTCATTGCAGTATATTTATTTGCTTTCCACCATGTTCTTTAATAGACCTTTAGCAATGGTAACTGCCAATGCAGATTTACCGTTTGACTGGCCATGGTCTGGTGATGACTAAGCAGTGATGACTAAGTGCCCATTTCTAAGGAAAATGCACAAAGTCATTCCAAGCAAACTGAGATCCTCGCTCTGAAAATGTCACAGCTGGAGACACAGTGCTTGCTAAAACACTTTGCTGCTTTCACTGCAATGGTCACTTAGATACCCTCCAGCATTTTCTCATTCCCACGAGGGTGAATATCAGTGCACAAACAGGAGTTATAGTTTGCGCAATTTACTGTGAAAATAAGGTCTAGTTTTCTTTTCCCTAGACCTGCTGGCAATGACATTTCCTTAGCAGGGATATATTTACTAGGGAGGCTAACGGCTATTTATACCACAAGATTTTTTTTTTCACTTGGGCTTATCTTTAGTGCTTCTAACAGGTTGAGACCTGTTGACTGTCTGCATTTCTAAGGGCAAGGCCTCTGTCCGTATCACAATGGCATGTCCTCAGATGCACATGTATGCACATGCAAGATGTATGTCTTTGGTTAATGCATAGCACTTGTGTGCTATGTGAGATGGCTACATGAGAGGAGATGATGGTGTGCATCCTGCCTCCTCAGCTAGTTGTGGCTTCCTGGGGTCTCCAACAGTCCTGGAAGTCATTTTGTGAGTAACTGCATTTACTGGAGTCAGATAAAGGCACCATCTGTCTTGCTTTTACCTGGAAAGGGGATCAGATCATCAGTCCCAGGAGAGAAGATCAGCAGTGTTTCAGTGGTGACATCTAGGGGGGGTGGTTGACCCTGGCTGGATGCCAGGTACCCACCAAAGCCACTGTTTCACTCCCCTCCTCCGCTGGACAGGGGAGAGAAAATATAACGAAAAGCTTGTGGCTCAAGATACGGACAGGGAGATCAATAACAAATTACCATAATGGGCAAAACAGAATCGATTCAGGGAAATTAATTTAATGTATTGCCAATTAGAAGTCAGAGTAAGGTAATGAGAAAGAAAAACCAAATCTTAAAACACCTTCCCCCCACCCTTCCCGTCTTCTCAGGCTCAACTTCACTCCCGATTTCTCTACCTTCTCACCCTGAGCAGCACAGGTGGACGGGGAATGGAGGTTGTCATCAGTTCATCACACGTTGTCTCTGCCACTCCTTCCTCCTCAGAGGGAGGACCCCTCACACTCTTCCCCTGCTCCAGCGTGGGGTCCCTCCCATGGGAGACAGTCCTCCACGAACTTCTCCAGCATGGGTCCTTCCCACAGGGTGCAGTTCTTCATGAACTGCTCCAGCGTGGGTCCCTTCCATGGGGTGCAGTCCTTCAGGAACAGACTGCTCCAGCGTGGGTCCCCCACGGGGTCACAAATCCTGCCAGCAAAACTGCTCCAGTGTTGGTTCCTCTCTCATGAGGCCACAGGTCCTGCCAGGAGCCTGCTCCAGAGTGGATTCTCCACAGGGTCACCACCTCTTTCGGGCATCCACCTGCTCCAGTGTGGGGTCTTCCATGGGCTGCAGGTGGGTCTCTGTTCTACCGTGAACCTCCATGGGCTGCAGGGGGACAGCCTGCCTCACCATGGACTTCACCATGGGCTGTGGCGGAATCTCTGCTCCAGCACCTGGAGCACCTTCTCCACCTCTTTCTTCATCAACTTTGGTTTCTACATAGTTGACGGGAGAAGAGGGTATTATCGAGTTTGCCTGCGACCAGCCAAGGGATCCTGTACCAAGCAAAAAGGAACAGCGTGCTAGTTCCTCAGCGTGCTAGGGCCTGCAGCCGTTTGCTCCAAAAAGTGCTGGCTACACTGCAGCATGCTTAAAGCCTTACGTAGATGAGCCAGGAGCTCATGGGGCAACAGGAGCCAATGGGGAGGCACTGTTAATACACGGAAAAGGAATGACGCTTGGAGAGCAGCGCAAAGTAATTACAACTGCTCCAGCTAAGTCTGCCTCAATGAAGACATGGCTGAAGTGCCTCTATGCAAATGCACATAGCATGGGGAACGAACAGGAGGAGCTAGAGATGTGTGCACGCCTCCAAGGCTATGATCTCACTGGCATCGTAGAAACATGGTGGGATGACTCCTACGACTGGAGTGTTGCCACAGAAGGCTACAGGCTTTTCAGGAGAGACAGGCAAGGGAAACGAGGAGGCGGTGTTGCCTTATATGTTAAGGAGCATCTGGAATGCATTGAACTCAGCCTAGGGATGGATAAAGAGCCAACTGAGAGCCTATAGGTCAGGATTAAAGGGAAATCAGGAGCAGGGGACATTACAGTGGCAGTTTGCTATAGGCCACCCAACCAAGAAGATTGAGCAGATTAAGCCCTCTACAGACAGATAGGAGCAGCATCACGTTCGCAAACCCTGGTTCTCATGGGTGACTTCAACCACCCTGACATCTGTTAGAACAGTAACACAGCCAGGCATAGCAATCTAGGAGGTTCTTGGATTGCATTGACAACAACTTCCTTCTCCAAGTGGTTGAGGAGCCAACGAGGAGAGGAGCTGTGCTGGACCTTGTTCTTACCAGCAAGGAGGGGCTGGTAGACAGTGTCAGACTCAAGGGTAGCCTGGGAGGTAGTGACTATGAAATGGTCGAGTTCAAGATCCTCGAGGCAGCAAGGAAAGTGTGCAGCAAACTGACCACCCTGGACTTTGGGAGAGCTGACTTTGGCCTCTTGAAGAATCTGCTTAGTATGGTGCCATGAGATGAAGCACTGGAGGGAAGAAGGGCCCAAGAAAGTTAGTTAATATTCAAGGATCACCTCCTCCAAGCTCAGGGGCAATGCATCCCTACAAAGAGGAAGGCAGGCAGAAAAGCCAGGAGGCCTGCGTGGATGAATGAGGAGCTCCTCAACATGATCAAAAGCAAAAAGGAGGCCTACAGGGAGTGGAAACAGGGGCTGGTAGCCTGGGAGGAATACAGAGGGATCGTTCAAGCAGCCAGGGATCGAGTCAGACAAGCTAAAGCCCAGATAGAACTAAACCTGGCCAGGGACATTAAGACAAACAAAAAATCCTTCTTTAAGTATGTCAGCGAGAAAAGAAAGACTAGGGAAAATGGGGGCCCTCTCTGGAAGGAAACGCAAGAACTGGTTACCTGGGACAGAGACAGAGCTGGGGTACTCAATGACTTTTTTGCCTCAGCCTTCACTGGCAAGGACTGCAGCCGCACTGCCCATGATGTAGAATACAAAGGTGAGGATTGGGAAAATAAAGAAACGCCCACTGTAGGTGAAGATCAAGTGTGAGACCACCTGAGGAACCTGAAGGTGCACAAGTCCATGGGATGTGATGAGATACATCCATGGCTCATGAGGGAACTGGCAGATGAAGTTGCTAAGCCACTAGCCATCATATTTGAGAAGTCGTGGCGCTCTGACAAGGTTTCTGCCGGCTGGAAAAGGGGAAACATAACCCCTATTTTCAAAAAGGGAAAGAAGGAAGACCTGGGGAACTACAGGCTAGTCAGTCTCACCTCTGTGCCTGGCAAGATCATGGAGCAGATCCTCCTGGAAACTCTGCTGAGACACATGGAAAAGAAGGAGGTGATTGGTGACAGCCAGCACGGCTTCACCAAGGCCAAGTCATGCCTGACAAATTTGGTGGCCTTCTATGAAGGGGTTACAGCGGCAGTGGACAAGGGAAGAGCAAACGATGTCATCTACCTGGACTTGTGCAAAGCGTTTGACACCGTCACACACGATATCCTGGTCTCTAAATTTGAGAGACATCGATTCGACAAATGGACCACTCGGTGGATAAAGAATTGGCTGGATGGTCAGAGTGTTGTGGTCAACGGCTCAATGTCCAAGTAGAGACCAGTGACAAGTTATTTTTGTTTTTCCATCTGTCCTACAAATACCTGTTCCAGTTTAGGTGTTAGGGTCAGGTGCTCTGTAGTGGAAAGAAGAGGCAGCCCTGTTAGCCTCTGCCTGAGTCTCCATGCTACAAGAGAAAAGGTTATTTAGTATTCTGCTGCAGGTATGTAATCATGCCCTCCTGTTGTTTGACTCGACTGGCTGATGTTCCATTTCCTTTTCCTGCAGGAAGTTTTTGTGGTCAGGTAGATCCTTTATGTGCTGCAGAATCCTTGGTGCTCAGCTTCCTACACAGCTGGCAAAGGTTCAGAGACAAAGGCAGAGCAAAAGCGAAAACAAATGGACAAAGAGCCACCTTGTACATCTCTGGCTGCAAAATCTCATCCTTTGGGCCAATGCCTTTGAGGTTTTATACTTTAACTGGTCTGCTCTTCTTTTGGTGGCTTTGGCATGGGGCGGCTCGGCCCAGTGTTGGGTGCATACCCCAAAGCCAGTTCTGCTGCCCAAAGGTGACCCTTGAGCCCTCCCATTCCGGGCTGGTCTGCAAGACAATGCTGAGGCTGTTTCTTAACTCATCACCAAGGGAAACTTTACTCCATTACAGGGAGTTCTTCTGTCTCTGGCATTCCTTCTTCCAGCCAGTTTAACCCTTCTGCAGTTGGGCCTTCTTACCGTCCATGCCAGATCATTCCTTGGACACAAGTTACCACGGCTGAGCAGTTGCAATTTGAATTTCCCCTTCAATGCCTAGGTCATACCCTCCACTGCAGTCTGACAACCTTGCCATCAGGTTTGTCAGTTATGGCAATACAGTGATAATACTTTTTTTGGTCATAATTTTAAAAAATGCAGCTTTTCAATGTATATCTTTTTTTTATGGATTGAAAATGCTTTTGGAGAGCTGTGTAAATCATGGGCTCTTCTGACCTTTTCCCAACATGCCAGGGAACTATCATTTCCCACTATGAATGTAGTGTGACTACTTATTTTTTACTGTTCTATTCTGTCCCAATGTGGTTGATTTTTGAAAGTGGTGTAATGACTGTACAGTTGTCTAAGCATGACACAAAAGTTTCTGCTTCTTCCTCTTACTACATAGAAAACCAGAGCCATGAGTCTTACTCCTACAAACTTTCTAGTTGGGTAGTTCCCTCCTTACTCCCAGTGTATTATTTCAAGATGGTGTAAATCATCACCGTTTTCATCAAGTCTAAAATAGGAAATTGATGTACTGACTTAATTATTTTTCTCTCTGTGCTTCCTCACTCCTTTCTGCCTTCTTCCCTATCTTCCCCCCCCCCCAATATATTTGCTTTCTAATTTCACAGACACTTCTGACGTCATGTTGAGAGTTTCATCAGTATAGCACTGCAGCTTGCTTCTTTCACTATATATACTACATTCTTCCATTAAGTGCTTCCTAAAAGTAAAGTTTTTTCCCTCTTAGTCATTTCCTTACAGAGAGATGGGGATGAAATGGATGTGTATATACCACTTAAGAGAAGAAATGAGAATTTTGTCTGCTGGTAGTAACAGTATTACTCTTTGAGAGGTCACAATGGCATATAAGTGGTTCAGTTCAGCCATGAATACTGTGGTAGCGTAAAAGCCTTAGTTTTACATCTATCAGTCAATAACTATCTGTAAGCCACCTGTTGAGTCTGAATCCTGAATAACATATATCTGCACACCTGTGTTGCTCATCCTTCCCTTCCTCTTTCAGGGAGTGCTGCAGAAGCACAAGCATATACTTTACAATGTCAACTTCAATTTGGTGTTTCAGCTGTCTCTGTCAAACATTTTGGATTTGAGATCTATATTATTTAAAAAATAAGCAATTGCTGAAGCCCATCTGTTTCTGATCAAAGAAGGAGGGTGACATAACTCAAGAGTCTGCTTAGGAACTTCTTATAAAAAAGCTTGAAAAAGAAAGATTCTGTTTTTTTTTTTTTTTAACATAAGAAGGATCCATTGATGCAAACTCTTTAAGCACCTTTATATTTTAGAATATATTGTGCTGCCAAGACAAAAAAAAGCCAAAGTACATCCCTGCCTCCAGATACTCTCTGCAGATAATGAATCATCTACTCCAATGTCAAAGGAGATGCTTGAGATCGGACTGAACTTGAATGCAGAGGAGTGGCCTTCTTGTGCCAGTCACCTATAGCACAGTGCCTTGGTACAGTAGCTGCAGAGTCTAAATTCCCTTTCCTTTTGAACAAATAATCAGACACCCTTGCGTAAAGTTCACATTTTGCGTCTTTTCTGTCTCCTGATCTAACCTCTTATTTCTTTTAATGTGAAACTCAAGAGGCTTCCCAGAGAAACCGCATTATCCTAGAGCACATAGAAATCAGAAGTTTGTTCTTTGGTGTTGTGAACCCACATTTTAATAAGAGCTTGAAATGAGATTATGGACAACTGGCCTCCTGAATAATAGTTGGGGTTTTTTGTTGTTGGCTTTTTTTTGGTTTGTTTTTAAGAAATCCTCATGTTTGAAATGAATTCTCCTCTTCCTATTGCATGGCTGTAGGCATTTGGCACTACTATCACATATATGAGACATAAGACAAAGTTGTGCGATTGCAGTTCATTTTGTTTGCTTATCAGTAACAGTTCTCTACAAACAGCATTTATTCTGCTGTGGAATAAGAATGATCAGAAGAGCCACTTTCATGAGCTGATTATGGAGTACAATTGTTTGAGCCAATTGTAATTTTTTTTCCACAAAAAATGTGGTTGTTTGAGATGGAAAAAGCCATTATTCACCATAAAAAAAGGTTGAAGGGATGAGAAATGGGAAATATCTCTCAATATTTTAGGAGAAGAGCTAATGGAAACGAATCTTGGTCTCAATGGGAAAAGGTACTAACCCGTTGGGTGATAATCAAACCACCACCATTTTCTTGTGTCCTAATTTAAGTGGTTGCTTACTCTTCTGAAGCTCAAAGTGTTTTTAATTTAAAATCAAAGTCTATGTGTTGATACTGGAACAGATAGTCCCAAATGCTCTCTTCCCACTGCAACTGCACAGTCAACTCATTTCATTCAGTTCCTTTCATATCTAAAGTGATGTGCCACAGAAGGTGATGTGGTAGAAATGCCAATGGGGTTTACTATACTGTGATTCAAGTCGTTTTCAGGGAGAAAAATGGCTTGGCTCTAGGCATTACTTTAGTCCCTGAAGAGTTGATGCTTTAAGTCTTCTGTTAAGGGCATCAGAGGTGGGGGACTCTAAAACTCAGGGGGTTTCACCTTTCCAGTCTGATACAGCTGACAGTGGTCGGGTCTAAGACCCCAGGGGTTCCTCCAGTCCAGTCCAATAGATGCAGCTGCTGGAATACTGACACTAACATAAACCTAAACTGTACTCATATAAACATGAACAACAGAGACAGTCTGATCCTCTTTCTCCCTTTAACTGTTGAGGGCATGAGTTTGCTAATGACCTCACCCCCCATCCCCATCCCCGTCTCTCCAGGAGCTGGCGCTAGACACTTTGTTTATTTAATGGCTGGCCTCCCAAGCCCTGAAGTTGCTGGACTCCAGACCTATGGGCCCCTATGACCTGTGACCCTATCTTCAGTTACTGGACCTCACACCTTTCATCCCAGTTGCAGGACAGTCCACCTTAAAGTTCACTGGTAGCTATGTATGCACACACACATGCACACTCTGCAGAGCACTCTCATCTAGAAAAAAAAAAAAATCACAAATAGAGTTTAATAAGAAGATGTGAGAACCTGTGATGATCAGGTGCAGGTCTTGGCCAAAAAAATGTAAAGACCACCATCTTGTTTACCCATGACCAGGTCTGTTTATACCCCTTCCTCTCCATTTGACTGTGCTTGCTCCTTCCTGAGCCATCTTGGTCCCTCGTTTTCCCTTCCTTTGCTCCTTCCTCTAAATGTTCCATAATACATCTTGCAGATTCCCACAGTCCCATTAAAACATCATATAATTAGTTTTACATAACACCACATGCTCCTCAGTTCTAGAACCATGTTGGAAGGGACTCAAAGATCACCTGGTCCAACCTTTCATGGGAAAGGGAGCCTAGATGAGGTTATCTAGCATCCTGCCTATTTGTGCCTTGAAACCCTCTAGTCATGGGGACTCTACCACGTCTCTGGGGAGGTTGTTCCAGTGAGTGATTGTTCTCACTGTGAAAAAATTTTCTTATATCAAGATGAAACTTTTCCCAATGCAACTTGTAACTGTTGCCCCTTGTCTTCTCCTTGTGAAGAGACAGCTTCTGTCCTCTTTGTAGGTGCCCTTTAAGTACTGGAACACTGTGATGAGGTCCCTCCTGAGTCTTTCTTCTCCAGGGAGAAAAGACCTAATTCTTCAGTCTTTCCTCATAAGGCAGGGTCTCCAGCCCTTTAATCATCTTTGTGGCCCTCCTTTGGACCCTCTCCAGTCTGCCCATATCTTTTTTTGAATTGTGGGGAGCCAAACTGGACACAGTACAAGTGCAGCCTGAAAAGTGTTGAGTGGGATGATTACATCTCCATCTTTGCTATTATGCCCCTGCAGATGCATCCCAGGATCCAATTTGACTTTGCTGCTGCAGCAGCAGCACACTGCTGACTCATGTTCAGCTTGTTGTCCACCAGTATCCCCAGCTATCAGGCTCTTTGGTTATTTCATCCCAGATGCAGGGCAGTGCACTTTTCTTTGTTAAATTCCATACAGTTCTGGCTTCACCACTCTTCCACCCTGTCCAGATCTCTCTATAAGATGGCTCTCCCTTCTGATGCGTCCACTTCGCCACCCAGTTTAGTCTCATCAGCAAACTTAGTGATGCTGCTTTCAATCCCATCTTCCACATCATTTATGAAGACGATGATATTTATGAAATATCCCATTTTTTTTCTTTTTATTATTATTATTTTGCTTATTATTATTTTGCTTATATTATTATTATTATTATTATTTTGCTTTTCATTATTCATTTTTATGAAATATCCCATATATTTTGCTTTTACAAATTAGACCCATGATAATCTTATTCTCCCCCTTCCTAGCTGTTATGATTGAACCACCTCAAGGCAACATTTGAGTAGTTCCTTCAAGAAACCATCAAGGAGGGACCCAAGGGCTCTGGTCTATGATATTGTCTCTGTTATCTGTAGTGTCTAAGGGCTTTGTAGCTTAGATGTTTAATTTATTATTTTTCTTGTTTCTTGTCTTTGTTTCCTATGCTGAATAGCTATTTAGCAGATATTTTCACGAGAGACTATTATATTATATTTCACATATCATTACATATGCAGGCACCCATGCACCAATATATACTGGGGGCCACTCAGCTGGAAAGCAGCTTGGCAGAAAAGGACCCAAGGGCCCTGATGGACACCAAGCTGGACATGAGTCAGCAATATGTCCTTGCTGCAAAGAAGGCAAATAGTAGCCTGGGCTGCGTTACGCAAAGTATTGCCAGCCTGTTGAGGGAGGTGGTCCTTCCCCTTTATTCAGCACTGGTGAGGCAATACCTGGAGTACTGCATCCAGTTCTGGGCTCCTCAGTACAAGAGAGACATGGACATACTGGAGAGAGTTCAATGAAGGATGATGAAGAGACTGGAGCATCTCACGTAGGAGGAAAGGCTGAGAGAGCTGGGACTGTTCAGCCTGGAGAAGAGAAGGCCAGGTAGGACCTTGTCAATGTCTATAAATACCTGAAGGGAGGGTGCAAAGAGGACGGAGCCAGGCTCTTTTCAGTGGTGCCCAGTGACAGGACCAGAGCTGACAGGCACAAACTGAAGCACAGGAGGTTCCCTCTGAACATCAGCAAACACTTTCATCCTGTGAGGCTGATTGAGTGCTAGCACAGGCTATCCAGAGAGGTTGTGGAGTCTCCCTCCTTGGAGATATTCAAAAGCTGTCTAGACATGATCCGGGGCAACTGGCTTCAGGCAGCCCTGCTTGAGCAGGGAGATTAGGCCAGGTGATCTCCAGAGGACCCTTCCAACCTCAACCATTCTGTGATTCTGTGATTTCTTCACAGAACAGATCCCATCTTATGCACCACAGATTCAGGCTCAGCCTCATTTATTTTGTCTTTGGGTCCTTAGATATGTTCAAATGCCCTCAAGCTAAGGAAGATCTAGTATCCTGATCATCTCCTTTCTGGGCAAGTACAACAACGTCCAGACTAACGTACAAAGAATATCGTATCATTGCATCTTCCTTTGCCTTTTTTGTTAAAAATCATCTTCTGAAAGGTCTCATTGTTTCCATTGCAGCCAGCAATGTCCATAATACAGGTCCAATTCAGGCCCATATTAAGACATACTATGGTGTTAGTTTTTCCTGCTTATTCGTTCTTGGTGTCTGTTGCTCAGTGTCAAGATGTTGTGAATCAGTCTGTAGAAGTATGAAGTACCCAGACACTTCATTTAGTCAATGTAGAGAATTAGATTCCTCATTTAGATGCTTTAAATTACTGTTGAGAAGAACCAGCATCTCTTCAAGGAGTGTATAGGGCAGCTAAGTGCCTGCCTCAGCCTAAGTTAAGTACCAGAGGTATCTAAGTCTGAAAACAGCTCCCACTCCCGTTCACAGGGTTTTTTTTGTCAACAGATGGGTCAAGGGGAAATGAAAAGCTTGTGTATTTCCTCACCGTCCACTCCTAAGGAAACAAGTTTGCTCTGTCTGCGATTGTATGAGTGGAAGTGTCTGTCAGCACCCAGTTTAGCCTGTTGCTGAACTTCAAGTAAGTCTGTCAGTGAGGTACAGGGCTAAACTATAGGGACTGCTCACAAGGTTAGTGAAGATAAGAGGCTGGGCAATGAAGAGGCACCCTAAAAATGCCTCTACAGAGGGAAGGCTTCAGTACTACCATTTTAGACATTGCTCACTCCTGAGAAACAAAACTGTTGGCAAAAAGACCCCGTTGATTTGGTTCATTCCTCAAACATCACAGAAACACAATTTCTCCTTTTCTTTGGAAAAAAAAAAAAAGATTTTTTATGTCTTGCAAACATTTTTGCTGTGAAATACTCATTCTATTTTGACATCTCAGATGCCTTTTTCTCATACCATCCTCCCAACTGCTAAGACAGGCATGGTAAAAATGGGATTATGTCTACCTAAATTTATAATTGTTATATATTTTCTTTGCATATTTCCACGTGAAGGTTAAGGATAATTATCCTGGCAGATGAAACACCTATTGCTAAAAGGAGAAAGCAGGTGGACAAGATGTATAGTATTTTTCCCACTTAAAAGTGAGATTAGGTACGCAGTGGATTTTTTTAGCACTTGAAAACTAAAAGCAGCTCACGCTTCCTGTTACGTAGAGCCTACACTGAAGAGAAATTTGGTTCTGTTTAGATGTATCTACATAGTATTTGAATGTCTCACAGCCAATAAATTATTTCATCAGGACAAAAAACTGTGAAGTACTGTCCCAGTTGTACTGAAATGAAATTGTTCAAATCAATATGGACAGGCAATGAAACCCAGCTCTGCGAGCCCCAGATCTACCTCCTCTCAACAGACCATCCTTCCTACTCTGCTTGCCAGGAGGACTGCATGTCCGTTCCAGCAAATAAAATGGATGAGCGACAGTTCTTTAGTCCTGAGGGCATGTGGCACGGCCCAACCTGACCTCTGAAAAGGGTAGCTCCATCCATGCAATCTGTTGAGAAAAGTCCCTGGCCTGTGTTGTCCCCACACCTGGGCGTTGTTTGGTGAAATGGCAACTGGCATGGGCCAAAGTCATGCCAAGGAGCATTGATGGAGCAATTCAGAGGATCACACGCCCTTTCCTGGGGCTGTTCAGTGTCAGAGTGTCGCTATACCTACATGGTGCCATGTTGAGGTTCTCTGGAGGGGAACAATTTTCGGACAAGCCAGAAAGGTGACTTATTTCCTCCTCTCAGAGAGTGATCTTGATTTTTCTTGTCTGCGTACTTCATGTCCAGATGTCATGCTGATGAGCACAAAAGCAATCTATAATTAATAATGATGAGCACTGAATAAACATTAATTTCTGAGGGAATTAGGAGTCGTATTGGGCAAAAAATAATTTTGCTAGCATTAGCAACTGTCGTGGTTTAGGCCAAATCAGCTACTGGGGACGTGCGTCACCCCAGATGGGACTGATCAGACCCCCCATCCCTCTTCAAAGAGAGAGGCAGTGGAAAGGAAAAGAGACTTAGGAGTTTAGAAGGAACTAAACTACTTCAATGAAATATTAATAATAAAAATAAAAAGGAAATAATGAAATATATACAAAACCGTATCCAGCTCCCAGGATGACAATCACGACACCGGCTGGCACTGGGGCAGTCCCAGGATGGACTCAGTGACAGACAGGAACTGGATTCCAGCTCTGGATTAAAGATCGGGATCAAAGGCAGACGAACAGAGTCCTCCTCAGACGTTGGCCGTTGAAGAAAGAGAGCTGACCCTTTGATCCCTCAGCTTTTACACTGAGCATGAGGCAGATGGGATGGAATACCCTGTTGGTCAGTTTTGGGTCACCTGTCCTGTCCTCTCCTCCCCGCAGGTGCGACCCCTCTACGCTTTTCCACTTCCGACCCTCCAACGGGGCCAATGACAAAGTTTTCTGCCCTTGGGTGTTATAGCAATGAGTTTAAGCAGAGCCTCTCTGCATCCCATGCCTGGGCATCAGCTGTAAACATTGGTCTGATCACTCTGAGAGTGAACAGCATCTGCACAATATGCTGTGAATTTCAGTAGTTAGAAAAGGCCCAGCTAAGAAGCAAAGTTACTGAACAAAATTGATCCTGTTTTTACCTCAAACCAGGACAGTAACATTTTCTTTAGCCTCACAATTTAGGAAGCACATGGTCATCTATAGGTGTTTCTCTGTGTAGTTTTGATACGGTCACCTGCGATCAGGTTGTCAACAGTTTGTGGTGCTTGTTTCAGGCAGCATTTGCTGTGTACGAAGCATAAAGCTTCCACTCCATGCAAAAATATAACCTCTTCTAAGAAATTGAGATTGCCACTCACAGCGTAACGGCTAGAACCACAATATTCACTGGTTTGATGTCACAGCTATGAATTATGAATATTTCTTAGTCATCGCCTCCAGACTGGGATGCTAACAAACAAGTGCAATTTCTCCCATTCATTTACTGTGGGTGTTAATACAGAAAAGCCTTTTTACACATCTTTAGCTATCAATGCAGAGAAGTTTTTCATCCACAATCAAAAAAATCTTCAAAGTTCCTTACTGTTTTAAGCAGCTATCATGCTGGTTTCAGTTTTTAAAGGAAACAATAATTTTGGCTGCCTGTGTTTAGGATGCCTCACTATAAGTCTGAGTTTCTCAGCTCTCAGCATGGGCTGAAAGCTTTTGTAACCACACCATGCCGCAGAGAAGCTTCAGAAAGCCTGAAGCACAATATGCACACACATTTTTTGAGCCACACAAATAGCTGTTGGGAGCATACAGCTCACCTGCTCAGGATATCTAGTAGCAAACCAAGCCAATAAGCCCAGAGGGTTTTTTTGGCAGTGAAGTTTGTTTGCACTTGATTTTAAAGAGACGGTTTTCTAAAGGTGTATGCTATTCCAAATCCAGAAGTACATGCATATTTATGTGTATCTGTGTGTGTAGATAACACCTCCAGCCCATGTTCAGCGTAAGGATCCTGCTTTGCAACCTGCTGTAAAAAAGTATTGTTACATGCAGTGTTGCCCATCCAATCTACTCTGTAGGATAAGGATCGGTGGAGTTAGTTGTCTTGTGCTGTCCATGGATAGCAGATCATCATCAATGACACTCTTATGGAATGTAGACACCGTTGATCCTTGAGACCGAGGAACAGAAAGCCATGTTTGTGCTGTACCTGTCCAATCAATTATGTGTGAGACCTTCTGTTCCCCACCAAGCAGATGATGAATCATGTTGACTGGGCACATGTTCAGTGTCAAAGATAGGACTATCTCAGATGTGTTAGCACAGGTGATCATGCAGTAGGTGAGATGCTGATCTATAAATTGAATTTTATTTGTTGAAATTGGAGTAAAAAAATTAGAGCTGTTGAATATCTAAACATATTGCCAGGGACACTCACCTGATATGTCACAGCTTTTTGTCTTCAACCAAGTGATTGCAGTCCTGTAACAGGTTCCAGTAAGCTGCATCTGATTTTTTCTTCCCTGAATAACAAGAGCTCCATCAAGTCAGACCTTCTCTGCTGAGTGTCTGGTTCAGACCCACCTTCCTGTGCATCTGCCGCTAATTCAGCAGCCTGATGTTTCCTTTCTTCTTTCAAAAAGACATCCCTTCTCTTTGCACAAGTGCTCTACTCTCTGCTTCAAGAGAGAGCTGGAACAGGTTCAATCAGCTGTTATAGCTAATTCTCTAGAGTGTCCTGATTGTCTCTTTTCTTCATTTCTTCCCTTCATCACTTCCCTCTACTGTTTTTGCAAAGAAAACAAACAGGATGGATTGATTAGACCAATCATATGCTGGCTGTTCTTTTTGTGTCTCTTACCTTGTGTTGTTGGATTGGGACCAAAGGTCTTCACCCAGCCTCTGAATTGTACTTTTTCAGTCTGTAAACCAGAGCAGAATAGAAAGCACTACATGACCCATGCAGAAAATGATACTTCAATGTGATGTGCAGAGCAATTAGTGTTCCCTTCCCTGCACCAATGCCGCCTCTACACACACACACCATGCAAAATGTTTTGCTTTGCCACAGAATATCCTTTGTACTTTGGCATGACTCACAAGGGAAAAAATAGGCTTTCTGGGACATTTAAGGAACGTATGTGAAATGGACTTGAAATATGTACTACGTACTTTAATATACACTGAAATACATAGTACATACTTTACTGCTGCTTTCTCTGGCTATCTTGTTCACTGCTGTAGTCATGTGAACCAGAAGGTTCATCAGGTGGTAAGCTTGGTCACATTCGTGATTCAGTGGACTGATTCATAGGAGGTAAGCGTAGAGGCGAAACTCTGGAGTTAGAGTAGTATGGGAGACTCGGGGAGCAAGGAGGAAATTTCACAAAATTCAATCTAGAATAAATTGGTCCACACTAACAGAATAAAATAATTAAAAAAAAAAAAGAACAGGAAAAAGAACAGAAAAGACAATATATATGAATTTGTGGGTGCAGTTCATCTGACCTAAATGAGTCAGATGTTTTGTCTTAAAAGTGCTCATTTCTCTTTTCTGAATTAAGAGGGCAATTTGACAGCATGTAGTTTAGATATCAACATACATCAATAAGGTATTTAAAATGGAGGTAATTTAGATGAGATGAATCCCACCCCTAAAGACTTGCTATTTATGTACTTGGAACTTGTAAACCAATGTTAAGCCATCTTGAGCATTTTTTTACAGCAAATTTTGACTAAAGACCCAGTTTAGGAAACTGAACCAACCTGTTGTTTGAGAAAAATTGGCTGTAGAGCAAAAGGAGGAACTCTGCCGAGCGTGTTCTTCACCAGGCTCATACTCTTCAATCATGCTCATCGCTAGTATGCTGTACCAGGCAAGTTGGAGAGGAAAGACTTAGAGACACTAATGTAAGGCTGTTTGTAACCTAGCTAACATCATTATTTCAGCCTGTCGGTACAGAGAAAATTACTATTTCATTTAAATGCGTGGCAGTAAAATGTGGTTTTCCACAGACCGTGGGAACCATCTCTGTGCTTCACAGAAAGCATCGTAGACTCATGCCATGCTGGTAAGATCCAATGTACAGAAAACTGAAGAGGGTGAAACAGTGGAAACAGATTTTTTAAAAGGGCGTATTCTCAGCTCGTCCTGGGCAGTGGAGATTCCTAATGAGAGGTGCATGGGTGGAAAATCAGCTTCAGTGAAAAATGATTTCTTATTTATACTGAATTTAGTACTGAAAAGTACTAAGCATATGGCTCACATCAAAACCCCTTAACGATCAGATGTTTCAGCAGCTCTGGCAGATCTGACAGCTGCACTTGAATCCATCTAAACAGTGAAAGCTATAATTTATTCTGGGAGATGTCGCTCAGGTCAGTCGAACCCAGGAACTGTACAGAATGTCTGAACCTCAGATGAATCTTTCCCAAGAACTTGGTGGCAGATGAAGTCAGCAATGGCAATTAATGTAAATGAACATCAATACAGTCAGTTTTACAGTGCCTGATATTCAGATCAGACCTGATCAGCAAGACAGCTGTTCAAAATCTTGAAACACTTGATTGATCACTGAGTATATCAGCTACAAATTCAAAAAGCATGGTTCAAAAATAACTTTGTAATTTCAACTGCGGTAATGTAATTAATCTTGTGCAAGACAAATGTCATCTGACAAAAGGCTACCTGAAGCCAGACCATGTAGCTAAACCAAAAAGCGGGTACTTCTTGAAGATAAATTGATACAAATTAGGTTAATACTGCCAACTCATAATATAAGGCAGCAAGGGCTTTTGTGTTCCATAGCATATTAAATTATGAACGTAAGAACACAGGATGACACTAACAACCTATATGTCCTGTCTATGATGGTTACTAGTACAAAATTCTTAGAGAAAGAATATAAGAAATAGAATAACTCCCAGCGTACAGTGATCCTTACTACTGGAGAGGGCTGGGGAAGTCTCCTAGGAATTACATGAACCAGAGTTTTCATTCAAACAATTTAATTCCTTTAATAGCCATCAAGGGATCTATGAAATGTTTCCTTTTTAAACTTAATATGTTTCTGTTCCTATTTTGTGCTTCACTTATGTTTTGGACTCCATAACTATTTAAGCAAAAGGTTTCATGAGTTAACTATATGTAAAAAAATTACTGCCTTCAGTTTGTATCAAAGCCATTGCTTAATAATTTCATTGGGTCCCTCTAATTTTGTATTAGGAAGAGCAGTGAATGATTGTTACCTAGACATGTTCTCTCTACAAAGGTTCAATGTTTCAAGTGTTTGCAACCTGCTGTATAAAAATATGATTACATGCAGTGTTTCCTACCTAATCTACTGCGTAGGATAAGGATCCATGGAGTTAGTTGTCTTGTGCTGTCCACGGACAGCAGATCATCATCAATGACACTCTTCTGGATTGTAGACGTTGTTGATCCTTGAGACCGAGGAACAGAAAGCCATGTTTGTGCTGTACCTTTTCCGTCCAATCTATTGTGTGTGAGACCTTCTGTTCCCCACTAAGCAGATGATGAATCATGTTGACTGGGCACATGTTCAGTGTCAAAGATAGGACTAGCTGGGACATGGTCTTTATCATAAAACATTTTGCTGCTTCTTCCTAAGATGAAATACCTTAATATACATTATCTTCCTCTGTGGTAGAATACCACTATTGTGGTCCTTTTTTGCACCTTCTGCAGTTCAGCTATGTCCTGTGTGAGATTGAAGACCAGAAAAATGCACAGAATTGAAGATAAGGGTGCTTTATGGATTTGGATAGAAGTATATTTTTGCCTGTATTTTTCATTGTTTTCCTAATAATTCCAAATAAGATTTTTTTTTGAACAACTTCAAAACCCTAAGTTGATGTTTTCAGAGGAAACCTCATTTTCACAATGACTGCTCATAATGATTCCTAGATTTCTTTTCTGAATAAAAATACATCATTAAAACCCACTATACACAGGTAAAGCTATATTTTGTAATGTGCAATACCTGGCATTTATCAACTTAAAATTTCATCTGGCATTTTATCATGCAGTTACCCAGAATTGTCATAACCTTCTGCGACTGTTTGCAGTCAGCTTTAATTTTGACTGTCCCGAATAATTTTTTATTATTTGCAGACTTTGGTACATCACTTTTATGAATATGCAGAACTGCCCAGGTTCTAGAGCAGATCCTTCCAAAATCATTTTTATAACTTCTCTGTGGTATTAACTCATGACCTCTTCTCAACTTTTATTTCTCATGTTTTAACCAGGTTTCCCCCCAGGTGGATCTCTGTCTTTGCACATCAGCTTAATTTCTTTGGTGATTTTTTCTTGCAGGACCATATTGAAAGCTTTTTAAAAACCCTAGGCTCACTTATTGACTTCTCCAAAGAACTCAAATAGATTTGTGAGACATTACTTCTATCAACCAAATCAGTGCTAAGTCTTCCCTAATTTTGTTCTCTGTCATAGATCCCAGTTATGTGCTTAGTGCACTGGTCAGTCTTACTGGTCTGCAGTTACCTGGAGCTATTTATAAAACTTGGCGTGACCGTTGCTGCCTTCCATTCCTCTGGCATTGTTATTAGCTAAAGCAATATCACTTAGAAGTGTAGCAAATTTGTAACTGTTAGAACTCTTGGGGAAATTCTAGGAAATTCGGATATAAATTCACAATGGAACAATCTTGGCCTACCAGTAAATGTGTTTACCTTTACAGGAAGTAATATTTCATTTGTTGACTTGGGGCCATGAGAAATCACTTTAAGAAACCTAAGTTGTTTTAAAGCCCCAATTAAATGAGTAGTTTTACCCCATGATTCAGTTTGCATGCTTTCAATAAAGTGGCACAAATGTACTTAAATTTTAATCCTCCTTTTTCTTAGTACCTTGTTTATGCTATTGTTTATGCTATGCCAGGAAGCAAAAGCGAAGGCCTTCCAAACTCTTAGTGTCCAAATGTCCCTGTGATGGAAGACTTTAATCCAGGAGGATAAAGCGAATGACCAGATGCATCAAAGACAATACAAAGTGACACCAGTGTTCATACACCAGTGTTGCCCCTGTACGGATAATGCAGGGAAATAGCTATAACCCTGTTGAGGATTATGCTGAGCACCAGTATAGGTTAGACCCCTAACCTATACTGGACCTGCTGGGAAGTAGTTCTGAGGAGAAGGGTCCTGGTAGATAGTAAATTATCCATGAGCCAGCAGTGTGCCCTTGCTGCCAGAAAGGCCAATGGAATCCTGGGCTGCATAGGGAAGAGTGTGACCAGTAGGTCGAGGGAGGTCATTCTCCCCCTCTACTCAGCACTGGTGAGGCCACAACTGGAATACTGTGTCCAGTTTTGGGCTCCCCAGTTCCAGAGGGACAGAGAACTGCTGGAGCGAGTCCAACGAAGGGCAACCAAGATGATTGAGGGATTGGAGCATCTCCCTTATGAGGGAAGGCTGAGAGAGCTGGGACTCTTTAGCCTGGAGAAGAGAAGGCTGAGGGGAGACCTTATTCTTGCTTACAAATATCTAAAGGGTGGGTTGAAGGAGGATGGAGCCAGACTCTTCTCGGTGGTTCCCAGTGACAGGACAAGGGGCAATGGGCACAAGTTGGAACACAGGAAGTGCCGTTCCAACACACGGAAAAACTTCTTTACAGTTCGGGTGACAGAGCACTGGCACAGGCTGCCCAGGGAGGGTGTGGAGTCCCCTTCTCTGGAGATTTTCAAGACCCGCCTGGATGCAGTCCTGAGTAATGTGCTCTGGGCAATCCTACTTTAGCAGGGGAGTTGGACTAGATGATCTCTAGCGGTCCCTTCCAACTCTGAAAAATTCTGTGATTCTGTGATTACCAAACGCACAAACCAAATCCAGCTAAGATCATCTCCTGAGACTACTAGTGGGAAGTGTCATATACATGCTCGTCTTGTTGTTGCCCTTCCCTGGGTGTCCGTTTATTGCCACTGAGAGTTTCTTTTCTCCACCCACACCACACCTCCCAGCCCCCAAGAATTATTGCTCTTTTGCAGATGCTGGACACGGGTTATGTCTTTTTAGCCACACCTGTAGTCTGGCCACAGCAGTCAGAGATCACCAAGTATTAGCCTCGTGCAGACTTCAGAAGTGGATCAGGCATCCCTGCACTGGGGTTTCCATAGGTGTTCCAAGTCCTCACTCAGCTTCTGAGTCCAGGTGGGCTTTTTACCTGAGTTTTTATGGCTTTTTCTACAGTCTTACACATGTAGGCAAAACCCCAGGCAATACAATCCCTAAATGGATTTAAGTCTTATTCCCCTACTTCAGTCCTTTTTTCCCCCCGTGTATTTAATTTTAAAAAAATAGGTTGTTTTTTTGGTTTGGTTTTTTTTTTTTCAGATGGAAAGAAAAAACTCAAAACTTGATTTTTATTTTGAGGGCAGTGTTGTGAACAGTAATAAATTTTTCATCACTGGAATGCCAGCTTAGCCACAGACTTTTAGCGTAATCCAGTTCCTAAATTCCTGTTGTTAATAGATTGATTTGGTTCACTGAGAGTTAAGTATTTCCATACTGAGCTAAATTCTAATTATCCCTTATACTGTAAGTACTCCATTTATTTTGGGAGACAATGGTACGCAATTTAGCAAAAGGGCAGCAAAATTATTGCAATATTAATAAAAATGCATCACAACAGTTGTGGAATAAACTATTAGGCTTTAAATCAGAGAAGTAATTACAGGCCTATTATCCAATATGGCTACAGCTGCTCTGTGTATTTATATACACAATCGCTTTCACATATACACCATGAGGATTAGAATGAAATAAAACCCATGAAAGAAAGTATTTATCCAGGGAGTTAATGTAAAAGCAAAGATTTCCTTTCCATACCAAAAAAAATGGAACCAAGCAGCTGCTCAGTTATTTCAGATTCTTGTTCTTGCTTGACAATGATTAAAAATGTTAAGAGCATCAAAATGACATGTCAAGATAATAAATGAGGTTTCCTTTGTAAGCAGCATCTGTCATCAGAATTTCTATTCCTCTCAGCAGTATTTGGCTACTTATCAGAAATTCCTTCTCCCAATAAAGATTACATTGTATTTGCTGTTTCACATAAATTCCTCCCCCCAAACCCCCGAATGTTGATATCTTTTTCATGGTAAAACTCTGGAAATCCAAAGAAGGAGATGAGGAAAATGATTGGTAATAAGGGTTCTCACAAATTGTCCATTTTAATGGAGTAAAAATCCAAAGCTCAAGTAGGTAAAATGTTCATAGGTTTTCAGGAAATCACTACCGAGATGGCTATGAAGTCCATTTTGGTTTGGCAGCCAATTTTCATGCATTTCTGTTGTGGCCATGCACAAATGTTTCTACCACACTTCTCTAATGTGATGATCAGTTGCATTCTAGCCTAATTCACAAGTTATGTTTTCAAATGCCGCTTATTTACTGCCCATGTTGCACTTTGGTTCAGGGTAGTTTCTGTGGTACAGGAGGGTGTTTTAGCCACTTTAATCCACTTTCAGAGAAAGTTAGAAAAACACTAAACTAACTTCTTTGAGTAGTGAAGTTTTTATGTTACAGTCAGGAACTGGGAGAGGGCAAAAGATGAAAAGAGCCGGTATGTCTGACGGCAGTGTCGTAATCAGCCCCGCTGCGGAGTTATCTCACTTTTGCTTGTGCTGCATTCGCAGGACGGAGGCATCACCACTCCTTGCTTTAGGAAGCGATGCGACATATACCTCTGGAATAACAAACCGCACGATGTCCTCAGGCAGAAAGAGCAGAAGGAGGAGGAATTCTTCTGCTTATCACAGCCACCACAGGCACGCTGGCTCCTGACAGCACCATCTGATCATGTCCGGAGCAGCGGCTCCCAGGCCATTTGCTCCTCTCTGTGCCTGGAGGATCAAAGTAGCTTAGCTTTGCAAATAGTTTGTAGGACAGAAGTAGGTGTCCTGGGAACCTGGTCTGACAGAAAGCCATGCTATAATTGACACCATAAGCCAAGTCTGAAGACAAGAAGAACCCCCTTGGTGTGAGCAACAGAAACGACTGCGATAGGTGGTGGTGCAGAGGATGTTTGGTACTGAGATAACTGCACAGATGGAGGGCATGTGTGAGGGAACCAGGCATCAGGATGTGAAGGAAAGGGCATGTACAGGCAGTGGGTTGGTAAGCCACCTTGCTTGTGTGCATTGGGCCCACATCAATGCCAACATCACTACCCCAGTTTGTACATAGCAGCCCCCACTGCTGTGACTCACTCGGGTCATGGCCAGAATCTCTGAGGCAAAAAATACTGCAGAGAAAATAGCTCCTTCAACTTGACTATTGTTTCCTCCTTGAACCTGATTTTAGTTAAAGCTGCCTTTTCATACACAGCCACCACGTGGCTTCCCTGGGCTATTTTTTCCCATCATCTCATCCTACATCTTTGTTTATATATTCTTCTGCTTCTTCATCCAGACAGGAAAGCAAAGGTTAGAAAGAGGACAAGAATTCAAGTCGGGACTACAGCAAGATCCAGCCTTTCATGAAAACAGAAGCAAGAATATTGAGACAGGAACAACAAAAAGACCCAAGGAAGCAATGGAGATGTCTTAGCGCTGGACAGAACTGGCAGCTTCTGTCTTGCTGCTTCCCTGGCTGGTGGAGACTTGCTGTTTGCCTATCAGGGTGCTCAGTGCTCAGGTAGGAGGGCAGGAAAGTATCACAGGTCAATGATTTGCACCCTTTCTGGAAAATAAGAAGGTGTAGGAGTATAGTTTCCCCATCTTCGGCCTTTGATATGATTCTATGATATAGTGGAGAATTCAGAACGGCCCTAAATCAAGAAGGAGAAGGATGCTTTGGGTTGCCACTGAGGCAGCTAACCAACAGAACAGCATTTAATGGGAGACGTTGTTTCAACTTGATAAGCTTGAGATGAGTAAGTCAGTGAATATTATTTCAGTGTTGCCTATCACATATTAGGTACTCAGCTACACTTTCATAAGAGGTTTAAATTATTATGCATTACTTCAAAACTGGAAAGGAGTGTTGGCAACATGCTGGAAGACAGTTAATAGGTCAGCTAAGATATGGTGACTTGGTTAGAGTCAGTTGTAGAGACGTAACTTAAAATACACAGCTTGGATTTGGTTAAGTTTCTCAGGACCATCATGGAACCAGGATGGGTAACTGCATTGTTTATATGCAAGTCTTCAAGTGCTTATCAACACAGACATGTTACATGGGTAGCTGATCTTCCAAATCCTGAAAACCCATACTGACACTGAGTTTTTCAAGAGGCCATAACCCTGAAATTCAGTGAAACATATGTCCCTAACTCGATTCAACCCTATGCAAAACTCAGTAACTGGCTTCTGCTGTTGAGGCTCGTTGGACCGTGGCAGCATCTTTGTGAGCCCTTACACAGCAGTTGGCACAATAGTTCTGTGGGATGCAGCAGGAACACCTCCGTACAACAGTTTTTCCTACAACAAATCTCAAGTTGTTGTTGTCATACCACTGCAACACATATTCTAATTAGAGGACCCAGCTGAAAGCCCCGACACTGTCGTCTTCGGTGCTGCCAAGAGTGTAGCCATTATCCTTTCCCATCTATCTGTGTATATGAACATGCCAGAGACCTTTTTGTTATCTAAAACATCAAGAATCAGAGCTTCTAGTGAGTGCTTTTGACAATTTGAAGTTTTTCTTTTTTGCTTAGTTCCTGTAAGCAATGAGTAATTCTCCTTCACATGATAAACTCCCTTGCCCCCTAAAATTAGTCTCCTGTGAAAAAAACACATCAAAGCAGTGATCTAATGTCAAAAACATCTCTGGCTCAAGAAACCAGAGCAAACAAGAGAGAGGAAAAAAGAAAAAGAAAAAGAAAAACTACCTTCCTTCGCAATTTGGAGGAGAATTTCTTTCTTCCTACAGAGTGCATGATGAGTAATTCCTTTGCAAATGCTAAATCCCCTCAGAAAGTGTTTTGGAGTAATATTGTTGAAGTTTTATGCTTCCAATATTGCAGTCAATATAACAAAATGTCCCCAGATTAAAAATACAATTCAAGAAAGAAAAAAAGCGGGTGTTGAAATAAGAAAGAAATATTGCAAGTGATGAATCAGTGCTGATAAATGTCCCCCCTCTCCCTGAACTGTTACTAGCGAGGTTCAGCACGGTTGCAGCTCTCGCGCCCAACTGCAGACCTTAGCCGAACCGGGTGGGAGTCTGGCAGCGCTGCTCACAAGGCAGACGCAGTCCAGGGGGTGTTCTCAAGGTGGGGTCTGCTCAGTGCCAAAGGGAATCTTGTATCTCACAGACTTTTCATGTCGTCTCTACATGAATCAATATTTTTTAATAATAGAAGGCATCACTTTTTGACCACAGACCAGACAACTTTCTGAGGTGTACTGTCAGTTTTGTTACTTTTACCTGAACCACAGCTTATCTTTTAGAGAGACAGATGGAGACTTGATTAAGAACAGACAGATTTAAGATCAGAGTGATCTAAAGACATCCAGTGAGGGACACTCAATCTACATTGTAAGTGATTTCTAGATGTTCATTCCCTGTCTGACTATCAATCTAGTCTGAAATAAATATTTTTTTTTTTCTCTAGCAATTTTTAACCATCTTTTGATTACTAAATAAATAAAGCTTCCAAAGCTGTATTTTGTCACTGTAAAGCTTGCATCTCAACTCTCAGATCACTCTTGCAGCTCTTCAGAATGCTTTGCAGCTTCTCAACATCCCTTTTTGAACTGTGAGGATTTGAGTGAGTCTTAGTAAAGCTGGAAATATCATTTACCTACTCCCATTTGGTATTTCTAGTCTTATGCAGTCAAAGATTGCTTCTCAGCCATAGATCAAGTTCCTACCATCACACTTAAAGTGCTTATTCAAAGGATTATCTACTACGCTATATCTGAGTTCAGTTTATGGAGACACAATACCAGTTTGCAGTTCTTCCAACTTGTAGGAAAGATCTATGTTCACTTGTCTGAGATAGATTACTTTACTTGTATTGAAAAAAGAATCATCCTTCTCAAATGTTCCTGGTTTGCTATATGCTCCATCCTGCTCCGTATAATCAACCAGCTTCCATAATTATTTACCATTTTCAAAATAGTTCTGTGTCATTTTACCATCTATTTATTATACAAGCAAAGACTTTTATACATTTCCATAAGGAATGAGACTGGGACAAGAAGAGAGCCCTGCTATGCTCTTCTGGAAATGTGTCTACTGGATGATGATCCAGAGCTGTCTCATTTAGCAGTGTGATGTTTAAGCAATTTAAGAAGAACTTAAGAACTTCTGTAACTTTCTTTTTTTTTTTTTTTTTTTTATAGTGCCACTATTTTTTCACCCAGTTATGTCAGCCTCTGCAGTCTCAGTCAGCCCTAAATGCTGGACATATCTGCCTTTCCGTGGCTTTTGGTTGAGACCTCAGTCAGGTTGAGCTCCAGCTTTGCCCACATTAGTTGCCATACACTCACTGAACTTTACAGTAGACTAATACGTAGTGGTCATATCTTCAAAACTTACCATACTAAGGAGGAACACAGCAACTCTGCACACACAGAGCAGGGAATGTCAGACTCTGTATGCTGTGGGGTTTGGAGCTCAGCCACAGAGCTGGACTGACATGGCCATGGTCACTGATTTATGGTTGGATGAAAATTGCTGATTTCATGTGAATTATGGAAATTGCAGAGAAGTAGGAAGAAAAGAGGTGATTGTGGTCTTCTTAATTACCATGCACCTGCAACTGCAGCCCAGCAGCACTGCTGTTTAAGCAGTGACTATCATTCAATTCCCTTTCAAGCAGGAAAGGAACAGGAGGAATGTGGGAAATAAGCTTTTTCAAGGAGTTGGGGCCGAATCAGTTGCCTAAATACAGACAACTGAACATGCAGTCTTTTAAGTCAAAGACATAGGTATGAGGCTGCCAAATTTGGCACAGGATCTATTATAGTCCTGTGCTAGGTCTGTCCTTCCAGACCAGACACTAGGTGGGGTAACTGTCATCTGAAATGACACTGGAGCACTCACATAAGTAACTGAATCCCACCATAGTCTTATTTACATGTAGGTGTCTGTGGGCCAGCCAGATCTCTAAACTCCAATTATATTTAGTGGTGATCTAGTCAACAGTCAACCATCCAACCCTTAAGGACAAAGCAGTCAAAGGGCATTTACTTTTCTTCCTTTATGTTGAAACATACAGTGTAACGATAATTGGACCCAGTAACACTGCACAGGTCTATAGTCTATAAGGGACTACGTATTCTGCAGTTTCATTCTAATATCTTCTCAACAGTAAGGCTAATAATAGTTTGATATAACATCTTTTGGGTTGGAACAAAGCTAGACAGCTCTCAAGGAACTGCTTTACTTTGAGGGTAGTGGAGCACTGGCTCAGGCTGCCCAGAGAGGTTGTGGAGTCTCCCGCTCTGGAGACATTCAAAACCCACCTGGACGCCGTCCTGTGCAACTGCTGTAGGTGACCCTGCTCTGGCGGGGGGGTTGGACTAGATGATCTCCAGAGGTCCCTTCCAGCCCTGACCATTCTGTGATTCTGTGAAGGTTGTAGTTTTCACGGCAGAGATATTTACAGTGGTAGCAGAAAGGACAGTGAAACCCCCCAAATTTCCTTTAAGGATTTACCAAACAGAAACGGCACAGTGTGTCTTGGAGTTATCAGAGCACAGCACAACCTAACGGGACAACCCGCAGCAGCTCAGGCAGGATTTGGCTAATCCCAGCCAGAAGGAAAGAGATGTTGGTACCAGCAGGGCCAGGTTACTTGCCAGTGGTACTTGCTGTAGTGCAGCAGTGAACCTTTCTTTGAAGAGGGTGACCAAACTGCAGTACCCAACACTCCAGCTGGCCAGGCCTTCAGGTACTTTTAAATGTGATCATGTTCTCCTGAACTTATTTCAGTTTGCTATTACTCACAGGTCACTTTTTCATCAAATGGCTCCAGTTTATCACTGAATAACAATAATAATAATAATCAAAGGAATTAAACTAGCCTTTCCTCTGGCCTAGGAAAAAATGCTGCCATTTTCCAAAATGAGAGGACTGTATAGCACAAAACCCGGCACTTAGCAGTGTTACAGTGTTGTATTTTCTTGCAGTCTTGCAGTGCTGCCGTCCTCTTGGTACTGCTGCCTCTGGCTCTGCTGTGTTCTCAAGAAATCTTGCATCTCTGGGGGCGCAGGGTAAACTCACATCCTCTTGTCATACCAAAAGTCTGGAGAAGAGGAGGCTGAGGGAAGATCTTATCGCTCTCTACAACTACCTGAAAGGAGATTGTAGTGAGGTAGGGGTCAGTCTCTTCTCCCAAGCAACAAGCAATAGGACAAGATGAAATGGAAAAATTTCTTCACTGAAAGGGTTGTCAAGCACTGGAACAGGCTGCCCAGGGAGGTGGTTGAGTCACCATCCCTGGAGGTATTTAAAAGATGTGTAGATGTGGCGCTTAGGAACATGGTTTAGTGGTGGATTTGGCAGTGCTGGGTTAATGGTTGGACTTGATGATCTTAAAGGTCTTTTCCAACCAAAATGATCACCCATTTTATCTAATAGGAGATGATTATGGAAATCACAAGAGTATGGCTGGTAGCTTTTCCTGTAAAAAAGGTATACTTTCTTGACTGCTTCCAGACTTTTGTTCTTTGACCTAGACTCTTCACAGCTTAGGACCAAGTACGCTGACTTAGGACCGCTTGATCCAGGATATCCACTGCTTCTTATTTGAATGGTAGCATCAGCTCTGTGAGTACTTAAGCATCCCACTTCTTGCAGTTACACTAGTTGAGGTTTGTGTAGACCCTTTACTCAAGTGGAGGAAATCCACCTCTTTTCCCATTCTGAAAACATGAGAATGTCTGTCCAGGAACCCATTCACAACTGTAGGCAAGTGGAGAAAGTAACATTCCTAAACACTTCCAGGTTTTTAAGAGAGGAGGGAGAAAAAAGTGGGTTTCTAGTCAACCTGACTAACCCAGAGTGCTGAGCAGGTCTCCCTGCCTCCCCAGGTGTACTCGTGTAGAGCTTGGGTATTGCTGGTTACACCAGGCTATGTGTGGATGCATTCAACAGCAGACAATAAGACCGCACCTGTTAGCAAAACTTTGAAATGGAAAACAGGCCTTAATCAGAGCATTGTCTTCTTGCTTTATGAAGAACGTTTTTTTTCATAGAGCAACATGGTTTTGAGGTTTGCATTAATTAATAATATTAAAACTGAACAGTAAGCAGAGATAATACAAGGTAATTTTTCCTGAGGACCTACTAAATAAGATTTATGTTTACAGTAATTTATGAAAGGCAAATAATATTTACACATGGAAAAGCAGGAATTTCAGTAGAATAGAAAATGTATTTTATTTATTCGGACAGAAAACACAGAAATAGATAGAATCACAGAGCAAAGTAAGTTGAGTCCCTTAAATTCTCCCCATTTATCATATACTCCAGCCCCTGACACTCCAGTCCTTCTGACCTCTCTCCAGTTTGCTCATTCCTCACTCTTGTATGAGTAAATATACTTAAAACAATTACATGAAACCCCAATTCCCGATAGCAAATCATGCACTGGAGGTGGAATCCATAGGATCCAAATATAAGTTGATGGCTGAGATTATCATCTGGAATCCTTAATGGCCACTGAAGACCAATAAGCTCTTCTCAGCTGGTGTCCTTCTAAAGCAGACATTAACAATAGGTTAGATGACTTTGCATCCCAAATCCCCTCACTGAATATAAAGAAGCCAAGGATGACTGACTCAGGTGGAGGCATCGCCACTGCAGATATCAGAGGGTAGACGACAAGAATCCTCCCCCCACAACTTCATTTTGGTCTTGGCTGGGAAGGAAACACAAGGCACACAGTTTTGCACTGGAAGCTCTGCAGGCAGCAGCCGCTGTACTCTGGGTGTTAATCTTTGACCACAAGATGCACAGGAACTGGTAACCCTGCTTTGCTCTAGTGGGCTGGTGAATGGCAGGCACTTGGTCTCCTTATACCTTGTCAATTCACGTCTAATATGAAGTACCACGTTTAAGTCTCCCTAACAATTTCCAGGAGAAACCCTTCCTGCTTCTGTTTAGGCAGTGGTAACGCCCCAACTGCTGGGTTACAGACAGCCCATTCTCAGGGAGACTCCATGAAGCCACTGAAGACAACAGGAGTGACCTAATGGACTTAACGAAATCAGCACACCACCTTTTATGTGTATTGAGACTGAATTACTTGTGCTGCTTACTCACACGTTTTTTACAGATATGATCACCTTATAACATTGTGTTAACAGAAATTAATGCATTTCATTTTCTATGTTATTTTAAATAAAATAAATCCCTTAAAGTCACTTGGAAAAAAGTTTCTGTTCACAGTTTCTCTTTTATACTTGCTGTATAAATGGCCTGGCAAACACTCCCACATGACTGCTCAGTAGGTTGTGGCAGGCAGCTGCTTTCTCTGCTTGGCCAGTTTACAGCAGCATTTGTCCCTTGAGAGCGAATCATGACACGTCTGAGCAAGCCAAGAACTAGCCAAGTGGGACAGTTGGAATTAGCTTCTGTGCAGCTGGTTCTTTGCACCTTCCTTCTTCACTGGACAATTGCTTCGGAGTAGCCATGTCCACAGAGCTCGGTGGGTTTACCCCTAGCTTGTCCTGGAGAAGATCTCCCGGGGGAGGTGCCTGTGACTGTCCATCGGCTCTAGTGGGAGCTCAGGTGTGATGTAGAATGTTATTCCAAAGATGCTGGAAGCTAAAAGTCCTATCAAACTGGCAGTGGACTTAAAATGAGCATGCCCGTGAATTAAGACTTCCTTAACTGGCTTGCATTTGATGGTCCCTGGCCATACCTCACCTATAAGCAACATGGTAGTGGTCTTAGGGACACTGTAGGGTTTTCCCTGCCAAGGCTGGTCACCACATCTCCACGTGTCTGGCTCATTGGATCCTGTAAGGAGCCCTACTAGATGACCTTTCCTCCATCCCAGAACCAAGGGGCATGAGGGTTTCATGTGCTGGAAAGAACAAATTTAAGTAGTCACTGGAAGTCCAGAAAAAGAAATTTAACTGGGGATATGAGCTAAATATATAGCCTCGGTACTGCTAGGGAGAACGTACATCTGAAAGAGTTAAACTAAGAGAGGAAGAACTCGATGTTCACTTGCTGTTACATTTTCCTTGCCTCCCCTCCTACAAAACCACACATGTTTCTCTCTGCAGCCAGAACCCATCCTCCGGCAGGCTGATATGCCATTTGGAAAAGGCTTTCTTCCTTCCAGCATACGACTGCTGGCTGAGAAGAGGTGGGGGGTTCCTAAATTGCTCTCTCTGAACCTGAGAGAAAGTCACAGTCATTGCACTGATTTTTTCCCCCATTGCATGGTAAGAGTGGGCGTAGGCAGGATGAAAAAGGGAAGCAGGAAGGTTGTTATCAGCAGGGAAAAGGTTTTGATCTGAAAATGGAGATGCTCAGTAAGTTTGCAGATAGGAAGGACCTTCTCTGCACATCCAGTTGACTGATCCCTAGGATACTGCAGGAGCTCTATGCACCCGTCCCTCGTACCCCGACTAAACAGCTAACACAGGACAGCTGGGTTGTCCCCTGAAATTGTCTCAGTCGGGGGAGCCCACTGTCTAGATGGCTACATGGTGCAATGATACCTTTTGCATCATTTGAGGATGTGGATTTAATTAGGCAACAGCCTTAGCGTATACACTCCAGCTTAGCAAGTCTTGGCAAGAGAGCTCTGCAGTAGGGGCCCCTACGGAGGAATTGCCATGTAATAATGAAATGAATTTGAAGAGTCCAAAAAAGTAGCATTTTCTGCAATGCCTCCTGTTCACAGAGAGCCAATGAAATGCCACATTCCTTGCAGAACTGATGTGTCTTATCTTGTTCCCTCCTTTGGAAGTAGGAGAAAAATCAAGAAATAGTCAACACAGCTGGGCTTTTGTTTTCGTTTACTTGGAAAACTTGTTTTAACCATCAACTTTAGCAAATTTTGGCAGTTACAAACCTGTACACTTTTTTTTTGTTATTTAGTTTTTATAGCAAAAGAACACAAGACAATACTGCCAACAGCAATTATGAAGGAACAATTAGTTTTCATATGAAGGGCTATACCCACTCGAAGTGATAAACCTTCCCTTTTGCATAAGGTTGAATTTGTTGTCATTGGAGAAATGACATCTCTTAGTATCTACTTGAAATGGCATAAAATCATATCTCTAGTTTTTTGTGCAAAACACATTCATTTAAAAAAAGTCAATAAAAAACATCTTAAAACCAGAAAAAAGTTAAACAAAAAGAGCTGAACCCAAAGGAAAGTTACAGTACATTTTGAAATGATTAAAAAGTTTTCAAATCTAAAACTTTTTTGTATTTTTGCTGTTACCTTAAAAGTTTAAACGAACTTTGATGACTCTTTAGAATTATATCAAACAAACAAACAGAAAAAAATTAAAGCAACCTGATTGGCATCAAATATCTACAAAAGCCTGGTAATTTGAAACCATTATATACATTATTTTATAAACTTCTTTTTAAACACCAAAACATACATCTTTTACAAACCAGCCTGCTTGCAACAGGTAAAATTTACAAGACAATCTTTTCCGATACAGTGCTTTAAAGAGAACTGCTTTCACTCCTAAACTTCTTTGCCACCTCCCGAAAAGCGGCAGTATGGGCTCTTTGCATTGTTAAATATTAGCGATTCAGGTATTCCTATGACAGAAGAATGCTACAGTTCTGAGGGCTCCAATCTCTTTCCGTAATACAGTTCAAGTGCACTCAACACTGGTAAAGATTACTTATGGCCTTTGTGTAATGCGATATATTTGCAATTATTGCTTTTCATTATTACATAAAGAAATGAATTTAATTTAATTTCCTCCCCATCCGCCCATCCCTTGGATGATGCAGCTAATTTACTAACTGAATGGCCCTTCTGATAATGGAAGTGTTAAATGTCAAGTTTATGAAACACAGGCTAAATGCCATGGATAATGGGCAATAGTCTAAATTTCTAAGGCTCAAATCACAGTTTGGTGCATTGAGGAATAGAGATGCAAACAGGCAAAAAGCACAGATTTACTGCGTGGTAAATGATGGTAAACCATCAGAGAATGAACCTGAAGATGTATCTCTCTCGTTGGAAACCTATGAAACGTCCATTATTAATCAGTGAGTAGCTCCAAAAAATACCAACAAAGCAGAGATGTACTTTCACCACTGGTTTTAAATAGCTGTTTTTCTCCATTATTAAGCACACTACCTTTTCAAATGAAGCTTAGCAGTACTGGTCCAGGGCGCCGACAACTCTCTCTCCCGTGACTGCAATTATTATCGGCTATAAGGATACACTATACCATTCATTTAGCTTTTTCAAGCAGGAGCTTGATGAGGAGTAAAGCTGTTCTTAACCATTTGTCCTGTCCAGCCCAGATTTCTCTTTACAATGGAATTTATATTGAGCCAAGAGCAACAATTTTTATTTCATATTCTCAAAGTTGACCACCTGCCTGGCTCGCAGAGACAACAGGCTGCTGCCTCCCCAGTAACCAGCATTTCATGGCATGCAGTCCCTCACTGTGCTGTATTCAGTCTGAGTTTCTAACTGGAGAGAGTACCAGTACATCAAGGCTAGCACTACTTCAGAGCACACTAAAGAATTTAAAAAAAGGGGAGAAAAAGATTCTGAGGACCAAAATTTAACTTGTCTGTGGGGCATGCGGAGAGGGTGAGCCCGCTTGAGAGATGGAGCACACAACTTTCTGACTTCAGGAAAACAGTAGGAGTAAGAAGCCTTTGACTCCTCCCAGCCTTGTACTGCAACTATAGGCTAAGGAAACCCGTGGGATAATTCAGGATCAAAGATGTTACTCAGCTGTAGGAAAATAGCTTGACTGCCTGGAAATCACAGCACTGTAATACATCTCTGCATTGCAACATCATCCTGGCTGCCTTCATATGCTGTGTCCTCTAGGAGGGTCCTATAGGAAGGCAACTTTATGGTGGTCTTCTAGTGGGGCTGTCCATTTGGCCCCATGGGAGGGAAGTGATGCTGTGGCTCCTTGGTGTCACCTTTGGCCCTTTGCCCTGCTATAACTGGCTCAGGACAGCAATCACATCCAGTATCCATTTAGGGGGGGGCGCTTTTTTTTTTTTAATAGGATGTTTATAATACAAAGGCAAAATAATTAACATATTTAAGAGAGTTGCATAAGCCTAATTTTTCCTTTTGCACAAGGCCACTAATGTGGTATTGGCAGCATGAATTATGTTGTCGGTCACTTCAAGGCTCTTTCCATTGCCAGAGTTATCCAAAAGGCTGTCAATGTGCATCACATTCTCCACCTGATCAAAACGAAAACAACAAGCACCCTTTTACTCAGGCTCATACACCCTTGGCAAAGTCAGTGGTTTCTGATACAAGCATGTATTTCCATTTTTAAAAGTTGCTTTTTTCTATTGTTGTTTCTTTACAAAAAGCAAAAACTGTCTTGATCCTAAGAGTTATAATACACTGATTCTCAAAAGTACTTATATTAAGTCTATGAAACCTCTCCTACAAATGATGCCGAAAGAAAATACTGTGTAGTGGAGCCATCTACAGGAATGTGAGCTGAAATACAAACCCACAGGATAAGCAGAGATGTGAGGGGAAGCTCTGACAGAACAGGGACTGGCAATGACAGCAGCAGCAATATAAAAATCATCCCATGGCAAAAAAAGAATTATATATTGGATGGAATAATATGAACGCTAATTCTTACATTAGGTTATGAATGTGTTGTTATCTTCCAGGTTAGAAGATTACGGCTTGTCCATGTAGAGCACTAATTTAAAAGAAAATAAAATTGTTTGGATTAACAAGAGAGATGTTAATATGAAAATCTTATTCCCTAAAAGGTATTTCACCTTAAGATCTGCATTCAGGTCTTATCGCTATCAAAAAGAGCCAGAATGAACCCAGAAAGGCCACAGAAGTGCCAATATTCACAGAGGGGCATCTATTTGAAGATGGATTAGGCCTATTCGATTTGGAGGGGAGGAGATATTGAGGTATAGAAATCATGAGTGGGACAGAGAAGGCTGCATGGGTGATCCTTGGCACCTTCCCAACAGCACTTTAATAACGAGGCGTTCAGTGAAATGAAAGGGCAACAACATCAAAACAGAAAAAGTACTATACATTGTATTTATGCATATTTTACTAGTAAAACTCACTACCAACAAGATATTACTGAGGCAACAAGCTCGGTAAGAAACATTGATTATTTTTATTTTTTTTTTGTATGGCAATTGCTAGGCTCCCGTGGTGTTCTCCCTCCTGACACATTTGATATGTCCCAGTAAAGTTTTGATATCGGTGTCCCAGGCTTACTCAAGAATTTTCACTACAGAAAACAGATGACAAGTACAGTTCATAACTAGCTGGGGGCTCGAACAGAACTAACTGGATAATGGATAATAATGTGTCACAGCAAAACTGAGTAGGAGCAAACCCCATGTAGACTGCAGCTCGATGCTAAGAGAGTATTACATTCTCAGAAAGTCATACCGGCTTTAAAAGAGCAGCTAGATTTGCAGCTTTGTTTTTCAAACTGAGATGTTCCTACTCTTGAGGAGACAACAACTTAATTGCATCTGCCTTCCTGCAACATAGACTTCATAAACAATGCAAGTCACCCTCTGTCTGTGCCTCTAGACTTGCCAAACCATTTCATGGCTTATTGGCAAATCCCTCAGTTCCTTGCAATCGCGATACAAATTTCCATTTTTTTTTTATTCTTCTTGAAAACACGGGGATAATAGCAGGGAAACGGGGTTGAAACGTACCATGAGCACATTCAGAATATATCACTGTTACAGAAGCATGTTTACTTTGAGAAGACCAAGTGACATTCATAAATTCAATGGACAGGAACTATTTGTAGATAAGTACTTGCTAATACTTGTATGTGCAGTACGTGGTCTTTCTAGAAGTTCATTCAATTTATTCATGTACCTGTATAATGAGCTGTTCTCTAGTGAGGAATTGCTGCATGATCCCAAAGAAAATATCTACACCCATCTGTCACAGCTGTATTGGAGGGAAGCAGCAATATATCGTACCTACACTGAGAATTTTAGAAATCCTGTTTTATTAAAAGTGTTACAAACTGCAATTATTTAAATGACATTCTATTAATAATTTCTTTTTGTTGGGGGCAATTTGTGAATAATCACGTCCTGAATGTCGAGAAACAGCCCACAATTTAATTTTGAGTGAAACTCAAGTCAGTCAAGAACATGTTGCCTGGGAATATAACTGCTGGAACTATTCAGTTAAGATGTTTGACCAAGAGACAGGACATGGAAAGCAGCAAAAGAAAACTGTTAATGAATCTGTTCATCTATAACAATGATTTATGTATTCAATAGCTTTTCAGAATGACTGAATTATGCCATGGAAGGAACGGATGAAACTCCGGCAGTAATGCAGCCTGCAGACTCACGTTCACTGTATAAGGTATTCAGATGCTGTAAAATGCAGTGGTAAAAACATTTTCATAGCACCGAGCAACCGGTATAATCTCCGTTAACACACTGACTGAAAATCCCCTATTTCCATATTGCACTTGGTTGCTCGGGCCAAATCAGCGTAAAAGGCCATTTACTCCAATCAGGCTGAGGGAAGCAGAAAAGCATACTGATGCCGTGGTTTTCCTCATCCCGCAACCATATTCTGAAGTCTGCAAACAACCTTTAGAAGTCCTCAAATCCTACGAAATCACACATCCAGTGGAAAATCTAGGGCCAGATCTTTGGCCACAGCCCATCCGTGCAGTTCTACCGACCGAATCAGTTTAGAGCAGCTGAGAACTCATCCCGTAAGCTCTAAGGATGGACGTTTGTCGAATGACATTAAGCTAATGATTTGAGGTTACAGCAGCATTATATGCCACTTAATTGCAACTAATTTTACTGCAATAATTGTAGCACGATGACTGCTGTTAAAGACGTGATTGCCCAAGCAAGGAGTTTCAAAAAACCATCAGCAGCACTTTGTAGATATTTAAGTCTCCCAATGTTTTCAGATACGCGTTCACAATGCATACAGAAGTCAGGGGAAGCTGTGCATATGCAGCTGGGGCAAAACTGGGCCAGAACTGAGCCAAACTCTGACATTTCTAGAAGTCCTCAGGGGTGAAGTTATGCACATGCACCTGACATCAGGTTTTAAAAAATGGCAACCAAAGTTGGCCACTTTGGAGTAAATATACGCTGTATATATGTTGCTCTATATGCACACAAAGTAGAATGAAATGCTATGTAACAAACAAAAGTGTAGATAAATATTTATGGACAAACGACTGGTCGCTTGTCTTTGATAGGTCAATTTGTAAATGCTGTTTTTTCAGCCTTCTGACGTGTTGTACGCAGCAGCCTCAGCAATCAATTGCTTTCACTCTTTCGCTG
The DNA here is from genome assembly GCF_000708025.1 of Charadrius vociferus. Classification (NCBI taxonomy): domain Eukaryota; kingdom Metazoa; phylum Chordata; class Aves; order Charadriiformes; family Charadriidae; genus Charadrius; species Charadrius vociferus. Next base: position 3,044,107 of record NW_009647680.1, read on the forward strand.
ACATAAAATTTCATGCAACAGTGCATCTTGGAATGATCCATACCAGTTCCTTAACACTGTGGGAAAATCATAACACTGTAACACTTTTAATAATACAAACAAAAAAAAAAATCAAACTTTGGGGGAGAGAAAGGAATTATTTAGCAATTATTGTTTCCCCCTGCCTCAAAAGCAGGGTTTTACTCCTGGTAATAAATAGAAGGTACACACTCTTCAGATTGTCCGTAACAATTTTGCGATGTATAATACTTAACACAATTGGTCTCTTCGTGTCTGCACATACAGTATCACTTCTGAACAAGTTAATATTGGGTTATACTGTATTTTTGCCTTGCCCAATATATATAGATACACCTTCAGCAAAATTTCTTCTCAATATTTATACTATTAATTGGACCAAATGACAAAAAAAACCCAAACCCCAAAATAAAAGAAGAGGAAGAGAAGGAAGAAGAAGAAGAGGGGAGCTTCCTTTACACTTGTGTTTGATGCTGGGTCTCCACAAATGGAATGTGAACATTTTCTAGATTGAGTTCCTCCACGCTTTCATAGTCACTCATGGCTACTTCGGAGTCATCAAAGCCGCAGCTGGCTGAGACGTCAGAGGAGGAGGCATCTAGAGAGTTGTGCAAGGATAAGGGCATCTTACCTGCACTAACGTTTTCTGTGTTCTGGCTTGGGCCAACAGCAAAAGTACTAAATTCGTTCCCAGTCTGAGACCCTGCGGTGTCCGTCTCATTGGGGAACTGGTGAGGAGGGAGGTATTGGCTGGGGTGGAAGTGCGGCCGTCGCCTGCAATCGGGGCTGAGCGTACTTGCCATTGAGACCGGCTGCGAGGGCGGGAGGGTTTCATATTGGTCCGGATAATCCTCTGGAAGAGGAGGTGGTAACTGGTCCTGGCTTAAAAACTCCTCTTCGTGAGGAGGCGGGTAGTCGCTGTCAATGTCGTAGCCACCAAGGTAGTAATCTGTTTCCAGCTCTCTGGTACTGCCGTGATGAGCCGAGCCTCCATCTGCCGTCTCAAAGTTGGGCACTTCCTCGATGTCAGACAAGCGAGCACTTGGCATCCAGTCAGAGGTATCCCAATGATACGCTGCAGCAGGAGAGAGAACCACAGTGCTCCGTTAGGACGGGGCCACTAATGAGAACAAAGTGTCCTGCATGCACGCACCTCTTAGCTCTCACAGCACGTTCGAATCACAGCATGCGCCACAGGCCATCGACACAGGTCAGCCATGCTCTGACCGGAAGGACAGGGGAGGAGAATAAATTGTATTATGGTGCTAACGCAAACAAGCAAAGAAACCAAACACGGCCACTCTCAGGCACTTCGCTTTATAAGATGCTACTAGACTGTATTAGCAACTATGAGTCCAAGAAATCAAAATGACAAAAAACTCTGAATTAATGCTTTTCACTGTTATTTAAAAAAATCTATAAATGCATGCTGAAGGTATCACATCTAGTCTCCCACCTCCAATGACTTTGTTTCAAGAAAGAAAGTGTGCAAGCAAATAATCTGATCGACTGAAAACTGGATCCTGAAATAAAAAAAGTGTCTGGCCATTCTCATGCAGCATTTGAACCCAACAGAATTCGAACAAAAAGGACACGTGAAGCCGTTCAAGAAAAAAACAGATCAAGTCAGTGCCCTGCCCACCCCAGCCCAGTCCAACAGGCAGAAAGTGTCTCAGAAAAATCACCTCTGTTGTAGTTCTGTCCTTGATCCATAACAGACACTGTCAGATACAAAGTGAAAAGTAAACACTGGTAACTCGGAGCTTGTTACCAGCATAGTATTACACGTGAAAATACAAAACTCTGCATGCATATTTCTAAAGTACAGCTGCCTTGGTGTCGTTTTAATAGGATTTTTAATAGTTCTTTATTTTAGCATACAAGATAAGCTTGCCCGGTCAAATGCAGACATACACAAAGAAATGATTATGTCATGTGCATTATATTCCTTTTCTATCATATCTTAATTATTTACCCTCACTGAACAGATAGGGAATTACATTAGAGCTGGAATTCTTAATACAAAAAGGGCTATCCACCATCTCTATGGTTTATAATTGCAAAGTACATTTCTCTCTCACTTGTTCACTTTGAAACAGAAAAATAAGAATCTACCATTCTCAGGGCCGGTTCAAACAAATCTGGGCCCACCTGGGCTCAGATACCATGGTGATGGGCACGGTATAAGAACCTGAATAGAATAGAATACAAAGCCATTTAATGGGGCCATCAGCTACAATGCCTCACAACCCCGTACCCACCTCCCACCTGCACTGCCATGCTAGCCGGCGGGGAGGGAGGCATTCCAGTATGGAGAGGGTGCAGGGGTGGGGGAGAGAGCAAGGAAAGAGGTTTTATGTGAGACAAGAGCAGGGAATAAGCTGCAGCGTTTTCTAGATGAGATGCTCTTGTTCAGCCACATGTTATTGGGCTTCATGCAAGAAGTCACTGGGCAAGGGCTCTGGACTGCATTGCTGGAGGAGGTCTGGCCAGATAAAATAGACCTTTATGGCATGACAGTACTTAACTTTTGGGGCTCAGCCACAGACAAGGGCAGAGAAGACTATTCTCCGGGCCTCCACCTATTAACACCACTCTTGCCCTTGCTTATCACCACACGGCGTGTGTGTTGATGGTGGTATCTTCCTTTGCTCATTAGCCAGACAGTAGCTTTCTACCTGCCCTGCACTAGCCTGGGGCGAGGAGGGTTGGGGCTACTGCAGGTTTAGCAGCAGTGTCTGAACCGGCCCTAACCACTCTTCTTCTCCACTTCTCTTTTTTTCCTAAAGAGGATTTTGCCGTCTTTCGGTCAGTGTAATGGCATTGCACCCGAGATGCGTCAGGTCCCTCCGAGCTGTGTGGTTTCAGGATCCAGGAGAACCTCACTAATTTGCTGACTTGCACAACCCCTGGCAGCTCCCTCGGGAAGGAGCCACGTCCTCCCGTGGCTCTGCGGCAGCAATTCTGCCCGCCGTACGCCGGGAACTCCAGCGCAGCTAACCATTCACCGCTTTCACCGGCTCTGCTGCAGCGCATGCGAGATTCATACGTCTCATAAAAGGAACTGGGAAGTGGGCAAAGCATTTTCAGTGACAGCCTCTTGAAATTGCTGCCGGACTGGTGTTTTCTGACCTGTAAAGCATGATGAGGAGCCAATGTGTTTGCTTAAGCTTTCCTTTAGGAAGACAAGGCCATTTACAGTGTCTGTGCTTTCTTTTCAGTCTTATTTTTTGAGTGGGAATTTCTTTTTGAGTTAACCTTGGCTAATTCATTTCATTTGCTAGCCAGATAAATGGCACTCTTACACTTCAGGAGATCAGTAAGTATACTATAGACAAATACTCAAGTGCCGTCACTAGCTAGGAGTAAAAGTGCTTCTCAAAACAACCATGACAATGGCTCAAGAAAAAAAATCAGTTGTTTCACAAAAAGAATTAACTTTATAATCTTTAAGCATTATTCAGATCTGATCACCTCAAGTCCGCAAAACTTGCCTTGAATTTGCTGAAGACAAATTAAATTTTGGACTTGTGGATAACTTGAATTGATGTTGGGTTGACACTTTCTCAAGGATACGATAAATGTTGTATAAATAAATAAAAGTAATGTTTACCTTTGGTACATCACATTTCCTCAGGGCTTTACTGAAGAGGAAAATAGTGATACTCCTGTTTTACGGGTAGGGAAACCAGTTCACTTGTAACATGATGTGCCTGAGGTTACCCAGGAGGTCAGCGGCAGAGCTAAGTGTTGGGTCTTTGGCCCCAACTGCCGTGCTCTGTTCAATGGGCACAACAACCCCGGGGGAAAGGCGGTGGCACACAGGCTGCCTTGCTATGTGGCATCCACGCAGTTGTGTCTACACATCTTCTGTCTGACACCTGGGAGAAACCAGCCACCTGCCTACCACCACTTTGCTCCTCTCCACGTGGTCCCGTTGGAGTGCATGGCCCAGCTTTACTGGAGCCTGGGATACTCGACAGCCTTCCTGTGTCTTCTTCTCTTTCCCAGCCTCTGCAGCCAGGACAATCTCAATCATTTGGCTCTGTTATCCACCTAATCCTATTCTCTCTTAAGGCAATGGGAATAAGCAAGCAAAAACATTGACTTGAACAGAAGAGGATGAAGGCCTTGACGCGCTTTCTGCCACCTCCAATTAGCCACAGATATTTTGTGGAACATCACTCTGGTGCTTTCATGTTTGCTGGTGAACACGCTGATCTGCAAATGCCCATCCCCTCCATGGGTTTGCTGGTCAGTGTTGATTAGTGAGGTTCTGCTGGAATGTTTCACAATGAAAACAGGAAGCATTGTTGCATAACAAGAAAGAAAAAAATGTAAATACCTTCATTTTCTATAGTGTCAACTACATTGTTGACAAGCTGTATGACAGTCACTATGGAAGCTTGCAGGGGAGGGAAAGCAGAAAATAAAGGGAAGGGAAGGACAGCTTCAGGTTAGTATTTAAAACACACATCATATGTTACCACAATAATTTGTCTCAAACAGACGGAACTGACACTGGAAAAAAAAAAAAAAAAGGCTGCGGACCAATGCATGATTTATGCAGTGGGTTACAGGACATTTCATTTCAGATAATCCCATACATTTTCCAAGTGGCGATAAATTCCAAACCAGCATATCCAGAAAGGCATATGGGATGATGTGTATCACCTCATAAATTCAAGCAGACTGGCCAGCTGATTCAATTAACCAGAGCGCTATCTTGTCTACCTGACACTAATTTCTAATCCATTCTTGTTTAAAGGTCTCCAGAGACTGTGTCATGTGCTCCAAGGGATCATTATCTTTTAGGCCATCACGCCATCTGAAACGGAGCTAAGCTTAATCTATTTCCTAAGCGGAATGTTCTACTTATTTACTATGTGTGCTGTGCTGTGTAGTACCTCTGGGACGTTAAGTAGTACTGCTATAATTAGGAGGACACATCCAAGTAGGTTTGGTTCAAAATTTTATCTGTGTTTGACAGAATATTTCCACAAATGCTTTGTGTGTTCTCTGCAGTTGCAAAACATACTTTCCCCTTGAAATAATTAATAAAGACTGTATAATTGTTTAACAGGCCTACAACGTGTGGTCCTCTAGGTGATCTGCATTTTGGACCAACTAACACTCCTGCCTTTGGGGACCCCACCAAAACCAGTGGGAAAGCTCTGGTTCAGTGGGTACTGGATCTCTCCTTTTTCCTTTGTCTTTAATTATGAGAAATTATGAGGAAAAAAATATGAGTAGGCTAAGGGGACCAGAAATATTGGGCAAGACATACTTTTTTTGTTTCACACGGCCAATAGACTTAGAGGTCACAAGAAACAAGTTAACAGTAATAGTGCATTCAAATATATGTTGAATATTTTGACATCTTTTTTAAATTTTGGGTATGGAATCAAGGATCTCACGCAATTTCCTCAGTACTTATGAAGGCTTGGCAAAAAGAACCTTGATAAACCAAAGAAACTGTGTTCGATGTCTACATTGAGCACGTCTATGCCACCAACAGCACCGGTAATTGTACAAGGGAGACTTGTATTGGCTAATGCACAGTAAACATTATGGAAAAATAAGTGATTCCGTGTAATTAGCTGCTGCGTGGGTGGGAAAAGAGGCAGAGGGCAGCCGCAAACTGTAACAGGAGAACAACCAGGAGTGAAAAACAGAAGGTCAAAAATCAGGGCCAGCACAGTCTTCATTGCAACCAAGGGCTGGCTCTGCTGGGAGCTGAGCACAGCATGTTCACGGAAGGGAGGGAACTTCTACCCCAGGCAAGGCAATACCCAAATCCAGCATTGCTTGGGGGTAGAAAATTGGTGTCATCAACAGCAGTTCCTTGGGACTTCCCAGCACAACTAACCATTGGTCTGCAGTGAAACAGTAACCCAAAAATACACTTTTGACAAATTTCCCCCATTCAGAATAGCTTACCATGGAAATTTGTAACTTGCCTTTGAAGGGACTTCTCAAAATATTATTGCTGAGAGTGGGCAACTTTTTTTTTTTTTTTTAAATTTGTAGCTAGTAAAAATTTTTGATATTTGATCACAAAAAATACTGCTTCCTACTCTCAGCAAGACTAGAGGAGCTGAGCAATTTAAATGCAGTACAGATAAGGTGGAAAAAATAAAAGTAGGCTCAGAATCAGAGCCAAAAAGAGAATGCACAGTGAGACAACCCCTGTTTCATCCAGTAAGAGAAGGCTCTGGGTGCCGTGGAGAGGGTGAGTGGAGGCTGCCTGCGCCTGATACAACCTGAACAGCACGGGACTGTTCACACCTTCAGCGGGATGCATCCCAGCGCTTCTCAGGTGCAAAACGGGTTTCCCCAGTTGGAAGCGATTTTCACAAGACAGGATTGGCACAGCAGGATGACACAAGCCTGTCCCCGCTGCTGGCCATGTAAGCAGCCCGCAGCACTGCTCTTGGCTGTGGGGGAAGGAGTTTGGAGGAGGAGCAGCCTGTCCCCTCTCCCCAAAGAGCGTGGATGCTGAACTGCATTTCTTGCAGTTTCACTGACAAACTTGTAACCTTTGTGGGGATGTGAAGGACGAAGAATTAAAATTACAGGAAGAGGAAGGATTTATGGCTTCAAGAGGGTTATCTATTAGCCCCTACGTACATGTATATGAGTATATATATGCTTACTTTTTCCTGTGTTTATGTTTTAAGCTCTTTCCC
>NW_009647680.1:3050835-3081730 GCF_000708025.1 Charadrius vociferus
AAAACCAGAGTGTGCAGCTTTTCATTGACCTCTGCAAAACGACTCAGGTGATTTAAGTTTCTTCCCTAATTCTTCCTGAAGATATGGATTTGTCTAGACTCTGACCTAGAATTGTTATCTCTAAAGGCCGTATTTTAAATACAGCCTTCACAAAAAATAAGTGGGCTCAGAAAGTCCAATCCTGCTTCAGTGGGGTACCGCATTACTGATTTAAATGGGGGCAGGATCAGATGCTTGAAAAGCCTGATTAGAATTTGGGAGTTATAAAAAGTAATCACGTACAATAAATGACCACCTGAATAATTATTCTAAAAGTAATTATAATATTAATATATATTATTGAAATAATAATAATTCTAATAATTATTCTAAAAACCACTAAAGGTCTTTTTTCGGGGGTGCAGGAGCAGAAAAGCATTGAGAAGATTGACGAAAATACTCATGATGCTTCAGCCACAGCTGAACCAAAAGGAACTGCAAGTGCACTTCTCTTTGAGTGCGTTTTCCAACATTTAGGAGTACCTAGGGAAGAGTCGCATGACATGACTGAGGAACTGAGTCTCCAGACAGTTCATTAACTGGCGGCTGAGGAAACTAAGTGCAATTTCTTTGTGCTAATCTTTTTCTGCGTATCCGAATGAGGCTTCCGTGACATCCATCATCCCTCCCTGGCAGAAACATCTCGCCTTTTCTCAGACCAACCGCTCAACATACACGGGCCATAGGAACATAGGTTTGCTCTGACTGTGCAGGCCTCTTTCAGGCTGTGTATAGCTCTGCCCATGTCACCCACTGAGATAATGATGTAGGACATGAGAGAGCGCCGAGCAAGGACTCAATGGTGCTCTATTGTTCTCTGCGCTGTGATTGCCAGGGAGAGGCCAAGCCACCAGGGACTGGTTTATCTGCTCATTGCTGCTGCTGAGCACCAGCAGAGTTGTGTTGGGATCGTGAATGAGACCTGGCAAACGACACACAAATTCCCTTTAATTTGACTGACGAAACAGGCAAGTCATCCTCTTCCAAGAGGCAAAATGATAGAATTTCTACAGTTTCACTCGCAACCTGTGAATCAACTTATATCTTGGCAATGTGACTCCGCTGCGTTGCACCTCTAATTCACTGTAAAGCTTGGTACTGGTACAACAGCTCCAAGCATCAAGATCTTAATTATGTTCCTATAATTTCAGAAACGGACACAAAGTGAAGGTTTGAGCCCAGGACTTTCTGACTTTGAGCATCATTAAAGGGTTTTCTAAATGTCGCCTAAACTTTTAAAATAATATCAGAAAGAGAGTTAAATAGCTTTATCCCCAGCATAATAAAGATATAACCATTTCTTACCATTATCATCACCGGAATCAGACTGGAAGGAGCTGAGGGACTGTACTTCGGAGTTGCTGCCTTTATTACTTCCTGCAAAACAGGTCACTTCTTCAGCGTCATCAACCCCTTTACCTTCATTGACAGCAAAAACAAAGCAAAATGGTACTCTCTTGGTATGCACATTTGTCTATTTATACCACAGAGCCATTTAATTCCTGCCAAAAAGTAGCCTTCTATTATTTTTGTCAGAATAAAGTTATTTCCTTCAGAGGAAATGACCTGTTGGTCAAGAAGCCAGCTGATGGAAGACACCTAGACTTCTGAAGTGTTTGAAGCCCAAAGAGTCTTTCAAGTGGCTGACGCCACTGTAATCAAGGAAGAAACATCTATATTCAGTATCACCTTGTTAGATGACAGGTAGTCTCAGCAGCAAAGAAAATAATGACTTAAGAAATGTGGTATAAATGTCTTATACAAGAGATTACAGTTACATTTATCTTTACTGTTCATTTCCTAATATAAGAGCCTCATTAAAGTCTCATTCAGCGCTCAATAAAGTTATTGTGCATCTTTTTATTCAAATCAGTGGCCCTTAGATCAGATTTTAATGGCTCCACCACTGACATACAATAGATTATGTTTCAATTTACATATTGCTTTTCATCAGGGACATTCGGTCTTGACAACTCTTATACAGTGTAGAAATGTAACTGCAGCCTATGGTATAAATTCTCATGTAATTAAACACACACGAATAAACACATTCAACTATACATTATATGAGTGGTAATAAGGAACACAAAAAGTTATCCTCCACGGTAAGCACTGAGCTAGATACCTGAGCTAATTACAAATGAACAAGCTCAGGTGCTGCAAGCACGAAAGCCCAGCTCTCCACCTGCGAGCTGTAGGTATTTCTACCCAGCATGAGGCACCTCCATACAGCAAGGGCTGATTTGCTCCCGCTGAGAAGCAGGGTATGTAGTAGATGGAGTGAGTGCTGCAGTAACGAAGCTGCACTGCTTCCCACTCCTTGACAGCTGAGGTCCGTCTCCACGGCGTGGTCTCATGCTGTGCAGAAATTCATACAGATACCAGCAGTGTCTGAGGCAGAAACACCCAACAGAGCACGTATGGGGGCTGGCATGCTGATGCTTTCAATTAGCAAAACTGTACTTAATGGTTAAACAGGTCAACCACAACACAACTGTGAAATACAGCCCAAAGAAACGAAAATTAATTCCTGTTTTTCACCAGAAGACCTTAGCCAATGTGCTGCCTTAGATGAAAATGACCAGGTTGAGGCACAGGTATGAGGCAGTGACAGATTCCTCTCTCTTTTCCTCAATTCCTATTGCCTAAAACTATGGGAATATGAAAGTTTCTGGATCATGGAGTTTTGTTTGACTGTTTCGGCTAAGATAAGGTGTTGCAGTGGGGTTGAATATGCATTAGGGAAAACTACTAAAAAGAGAAAACATCACAAAAAATCTGCGTATGCTAAAGCAAACTTCTCCCAGACCATATGACATGTTCTGACTTGCAAGGATAGACAATGTAGGGCCGTAACTCTGTCCCACCAAACTGGTATTTCCTGCTGTAACAGAATATATGAAGTTTGCTGCATCTCCAGCAACGTGTTCAGGAATGGAGGGGGCACCGTGTTATCAGGTGAGAAACCATCAGAGCACAAACAGGGTAAGTGTGGGGATCAGAAATTTTGTGATCACTCTGATACTGAATGCAGATGGGAGTGCAATGGACCGAAAAGGTGATGCTATAAGTAGTGCATGATTTTCTGCTTCATTTCATAGACACTGGAAGTGGAAAATATTAGTTCATTTGTCCCTGTTGCAAAACACTATTGCTTCTTGCAGAAGATTTAAATGTTTTTAACTCCCTCGGGAGACAAACTACCCAAACCTAGCAGAGTTTGTATTTGAGAATTCTGCCCCAAATTATTTTTCCCAATAGAAAGATGATTGCATTGTATCACTTGAAGAACTAACGCTCAGAGCACTTAGTCATATGTGCTTTCTGAACAAGTGAAACAAATGCGCTTAGTCATACTTAATGCATAGAAGTAGAGGTCTTGTACGCCTAGTTTAATTATAACCTTTCAAAATTAAACCAAATCACTTCTTGGAGAAATGTAACAACTGTAAGTGTATGAGGTTGGAGCATTAAGAGTACCTGTGCCACTGTACCTGCTGCACCCTGAAGGCAACCCTTACCTACGTCAAAGAAGAGTGAAACTGGCATGCAGCAGTACTTACTTTCCGTCCCAGCATCCCACGTGCTCTTCCTGATGGAGTCACAGTCGGAGCGACAAGGAGACACGGCAGGCAAGTTTGGAGCTACGCTGCACACCACCACCCCCCGCCTGGCCGTCAGGATTCGAGGGGACTCAGGATGAAATGTCGTCATCTCCTGGTGCTCCACACCAAGCCCATCCACTATCTTGTCCAGGTTATTCCTTGAATCACTCTGGAAGCATGGGGTATAAGCCATCGGCCTCACTGGGACCTGTGGAGGCCCAACCTCTTGGTAGATATTTCTGGTGTCTCCGCTGTTCCTGATGTTCTTGAACTGGATGCCGTTGCTCTTGTTAAGCAGGGCAGCAGTGGCCGGATCCTGTACGAGCGTGATGTTGTTGCGGGAATAGTTCTTCCTGAATACTTTCTTACGAAAGATGATGAAAAGGACAATCAACACAAATATGACAAACAGGACCACTGCTATTCCTATCAGCTCCTCCTTGCCGACGTATGAATGTCCAGCTTGTATATTGGGAACCACCACGGGGCGAAGACCACAGTATTGTCCCACATAGCCAGGGGTGCAGTTACACAGAAATGAACCAAATATGTTGACGCAGGAGCCACCATTTTCACATTCCTCTCTTTCGCACTCATTGATGTCTTCTTCACACCTTAAAAGAAGAAAAGGAGATTATGGAGTTTGCAGAACACCTAGCAAACAACCCAGCTTGTACATGATGACTATCTTGTCAAAGTGGTACATTACAGTTAACACCTTGCTGGTGCTTGGCAAACTATCATATTATTATTATATTATTTAATGGCATTTACTTTTTTCTACAGCTATTCTGTGGGTTTTTAAGACAATATAATGGAAACATCAAGAAGGAAATAAGAGTTTGAAGCATGATAGCAAAAGGCTCCTTGACTCTAATGAGGCTCACTGAATGTAATAGACAATCTCAGCCTTTTTACATTGTTTTTGGACCATCCCATGGGATTCAACACAAAATATTAGGAGGATTCAAGGAAAAAATAGTTGAGAAGAAATATAGTAAAAAAAACCAGAGTTCTTATTTAAGAGAAGAGGAGGATACACTGTGTAAGATTATTTAGGGCTGGAGATACAATGAGCCAATATTAAAGAAGCAGCGGGAACCTTAAAAAGGGAGAAGAATTGGAAAGAAAAGGTGATTAAAAAAAGGCAGACAAAAAGTACAAACAGTACACAAACTATATTAGAAAAAAGCATGTTGATGGGAAGGTCAAGGGATTTTCTGCTTCTACACCAGGTACATGATCAAGGCTGGGATTTCAAAAAATCACAAAATCACAGAATGGTAGAGGTTGGAAGGGATCTCTGGAGATCACCTAGTCCAACCCCCCTGCCAGAGCAGGGTCACCTACAGCAGTCGCACGGGAACGCATCCAAATTGGTTTTGAATGTCTCCAGAGAAAGAGACTCCACAACCTCTCTGGGCAGCCTGTGCCAGTGCTCTGCCACCCTCAGAGCAAACAAGTGTTCAGATGGAATTTCCTGTGTTCCAGTTTGTGCCCATTAAAATGAATGCAATAAATTTGGCTTTTACATCAGGGCTAAGGTGACTAAATAAATGATTCATTTTCAAAAAAAAACAAACAAAACAAACGTAGCAGCTTCTGCAGGCTTTATGGGATTGCTCAAAGAGCCTCTAACACTTAGGTGTGTGCATCTCAGTGAAAACTGTCTGGAGATAACATCCTGAAACAATAATTTAGGATACCAAGTTCAGAAAAGCATTTCTGAACACGCAAGCCTGATGCATTTCTCAGCTGTCATTAGCTTAGACTTGAAATAAACACTAAGTTTGGGGTTATTTTTGCTAGGTGAATCTTAGCTTTTGGGTATGAAATCGTTGACCAAAAAGCCCACCATCAGTGAACTGAAAACTCCCGTGGCCCACCTGGAGAGGGTCACTTACGTTACTCCCGTCAGGCCATTTTTGCAGTTACAGATGAAAGCGTTGCCGATGGGATCGCACGAGCCTCCGTTCCGGCAGGGATTTGGGAAGCAGGCTGTGATTTCCGACTCACAATTCCTCCCTGTAAACTGGGAGAGGCAATTGCACTGGTAGCCTGGGAGGTGAGGGACACAGAGAAATAAATCAGAAGCCTACCACTGTATCTGTCTAGAAGCAAGGGGATCTATTTGTCCACTATATTGTACTGTGGAGGAAAGGGGATGTTTATACTCATTCTGGTATGTCTGTGTGGTCCACACTAATGCCAGTCTAGAGTTTGTTTATCTGGGACGTCTGTACAATGGGGGCTCATGTCTACAATCATGGACCAGAGGAATCGCTGCAGCCCAGACCATCCTGATCACCATGATTCAGGTAAGAATAAATGTCGTCCATGAACAACTTTGGTGACAAGAAATATTCTAGATCAAGGAAGAATCTCCCAATATTTTTGAAAATACAGACCACATTTGCTGATAGTGGCAGCCCACGCTCCCTTTATGGGCTTCACTGAAGAACAAATACATGAGCTGAGAGCTTTTCCACATCTGCCTTTCACAAGGATGACACAGGTGGGATGTGACAGTAATAAAACACTTGAGAATGATACTTACCACTTTCATAAAGCGCATCGTCCCGGCATGAACTATATAACCTTCATAATACCAACTGACCTGGGCAACACCAGCGCTAATCAGAGCTGCAGTGTGGGCTATCAAGGGACTGATTATTCCCTGGCTGCAAGACATCAGACATAACTCATTCAAGTGGAGGAGGACCCTGTAGGGGATCAAAGTCCTACTTCCACGTTTCTTGACAACAGAGAAGCAACATCGGAGAAAAAATCATAGAATGATTTTTGGTCCAAGCCAACCTCATGTAGTTCAACAAGGCCAAGTGCAAGGCCCTACACCTGGGTCAGGGCAATCCCAAGCACAAATACAGGCTCGACAGGGAATGGCTGGAGAGCAGCCCTGAGGAGAAGGACCTGGGTGTGCTGATTAACCAGAAGCACAGCATGAGTCAGCAATGTGCAATCGCAGCCCAGAAGGCCAACTGTATCCTGGGCTGCATCAAAAGAACTGTGGCCAGCAGGTCAAGGGAGGTGATTCTGCAAAAAAAAAGATTCTATGATTCTATGAATGGCTTAGGTTGGAAAGGACCTTGAAGATCATTGAGTTCCAACCTCCCGGCCATGGGCAGGGACACCTTCCACTAGACCAGGCTGCCCAAGGCCCCATCCAGCCTGGCCTTGAACACCTCCAGGGATGGGGCCTCAACAACCTCTCTGGGCAACCTGTGCCAGTGTCTCACCACCCTTAAAGTGAAAAACTTCTTCCTAATGTTTAATCTAAACCTGCCCTCTTCCAGTTTAAAGCCATTCCCCCTCGTCCTGTCACTACATGCCCTAGTAAAAAGTCCTTCCCCAGCTCTCCTGTAGGCCCCCTTTAGGGACTGGAAGGCTGCAATGAGATCTCCCCGGAGCCTTCTCTTCTCCAGGCTGAACAGCCCCAACTCTCTCAGCCTCTCCTCATAGGGGAGGTGCTCCAGCCCTCGATCATCCTCATGGCTCTAAATGACTTTTTAAACCCATCAGTTCACTCTGCCAAGTATCAAATGGCAAATATTTTCTTTTTTTTCTCTCTGTGTGATTTCATATGGCATAATGCCATTAAGAAAAACTTTATTTAAGGTCACAAAGAAATACAGTGAGGCAGTGCCTCTCTTTATGTTGTGAACTGGATATTGAAATCTGAGTGCGTTTTCACTTGAAAAGAGCAAGGAACATGTAGGCAGTCCCTAGGATGGAAAGAATCCTAGATTGGAGATGTTGAACTAGCAAAATTTTCCTGGACATCTGTAAAAAACTTTAGCTGATTTTTTAAAAAACTACTTGCAGAATCCAAATGCCCCAAACAGATGTGTAGGCAATCTTCAAGCTCCCGTTATGGGATTCCTATACTTATTGAATATAGCATATTAAACAACTGGAACAAGGAACCTTCCTGTCATTAATACTGCTGGAGTTAGAGCTGAAATGGTTGAACACTACTCCACTGAGTATCAAGATTACTGGAGATCAAGCTGATGTAGCTGAAATACCTCAGTGGTGAGCTTTTAAAACGTTTTTAAAAAATCTTTCTATATCTATACATCTGAAAAAAACCCAAACCCAAACGTATTTTTAAAGTCACTGTTCTAGGAAACAAGGCAGGAATTTCCAGCACAGCTACAAGGAAAATAATTTCGTGGAAACACTATGGAAAAGCCCAGTGGAGGGATGAGGCAAAAGCAATTCTGCATTAAGACTCCCACATCTTTTATGTCCTATCCGGTTCAATTCGCCTTGTTCAGTTACTCTAATTGAATTCTTTCATGAGGACAGGCTTTAGAGAACAAATTTGGAACCAGACTTGCTGGTGTATTCAGTCAACAGTCCAATCCTATTTAATTGAAGATAAATGAAACAGATACTCAAATCTCATGCTGTTTTCTTGTCCTGCTACAAGAAGGGAGATAGAAGTACTGCTGTTTTCAAGGTTGCAGAGCTAAGAAGAGAAACAATTTGACTTTAGTGATTCCTAGAAAGCATGTTTGGTCCACATCAACAAGATGGATTTTTTTTTTTTTTGTGGCTTAAAAAATATCTCACTCAGACAATGTGAACAACTTTCTGGACCTGTAGAGATCTGGATCTGAAGAATTACAAAAGTGAGACTGCACCAGGCACTGCAGTTTGATACCATGCCTACACAAGATTTATTGTTACTTGGCAAAGTAGCTGATCTAGAAATACTGCAAGTAGAAATCACAGCATGAATAAATAAGGCTGTTTCAGTGCTTCATTTTACGACTGCACAGTGACATCTATAGTTCAAAAATTTACAGTAATGTTGTATATATTTTTTATGATCTCAGTGAATTTAAGCTCAATGAAAATGTTCAATTCAAATATAAAACATTTTATTCATAAACAAATCTGTTGCCTTATATAGTAGCAGAGTAGATATGTTCTTCTATTTGTTATCTGATATTTTAAACCTACCGAACTTTAAAGTGACTTTAAAACCCAACTTTCTGTACCTAAGTTATTAGTTGTCAACCATTTGTAAGACAAAGCCTTTGAATAACTTCCTTTTCACGTCTTGTGCTTGTTTCAGCTGATTAAGCTCTGGGTTCTCAGTCTGTTATATTTATTCACTGAAAAAAAACAACCTTGAGAAATATTGATTTGGTAACAAAAAAAAATCCTTTTACCACCAAGTATAAAAGGAACATGGATTTATTCATTATTATTTTTGCCTATTGTTTATATTAAAGATGCACTAACTCAATTAACGTTTTATATTAAAAGGAGATGAAACTGAATGCTCCAGATGGGTCAGAGCTCTACTGGGCAATGTATGAACAAGACCAAAATATAAAATCTGCTTCTGAAAGCCCACATTTTGGACTGAATGTGATTTAATGAAAGTGGAACAGTCAGATATTAGAAGACTGATGTATTCGGCATAGATTCTAAGTCTGGGGATCAAAGTTAGAAATAAAAAAGGCAATAAACCAAGACAGTATTAAATTACAATATTTATCACTGACTTCTTCCCGTTGGAAGCCCTGCCATACAACTGCCAACGCTGAGCCACTGGCAAAAGACAGAGAACTTTCCCGTGACACACATGCTCAGAGCTGCAGAGCATTCACCCGGGAGGTCTCCAACACAGCAAAGCATATGTCGAATTCTCATGGAGTAGGGAAGTGAAGAGCTGATACGACGGCTCAGTACACAGCCTATATCGACTCGGCCAGTGGACTTGCCAGACCTTTTATGCTTTTCCAAACCTCTCAGCAGAGGCTGTAATTTTGCCCGCTGCTGCACGTTGTAGCCACACGGCTGTGGATACAGTGCAATAGTAAAGAAAACCCTTTTGGTCAGGAGTGCATCTGGGGTCTAACAAAGAATTTTTATTACAATTTAATATCCTGGTAACATATCATGCATTTATTCCCACCTGTTTAGCACAAGAATAACAAGCAAACTTCCCATGTCCCAGGACAACAGAGCTGAAGAAAAGGCCACGTGCCCTGTCCTCTCAGCAGGGGATGAGAAAACCCTTTCAAGCAGTCTAGGACTTGCTCCTGTTCACAGTGAAGGCACTGGAAGTCTTGGAAATTCATCAACATTTAAGATCATACGGTCCATCTGATTTCCCTCCAAGAGACAGAAATATTTCATTTTGCACACTGATGTTGGAAGTTGTTGATCTGCATTGTTCAAGACAGCACATTTTGTGATGTCACAACCATAGTGCTTCAGAGGGAAACAGTGGAAAAAAAGTAGAAAGCTCTGGTAAACACATCTGCAATGCTGCTGGGGTGGGACCACAACACCCTCAGCATGTGCCACAACAGCTGACGAGCTATGAGCAACGATATAGCCCTTTTAGGCTACGTCTACATTAGCAAGCCCTGAGGAGCAACGACAGGGGAGTTGTGCAGCAAAGCAGTTGCTGCTGAGGACCCAGCACCCTCAGTGCACACGTCAGGGCTTTAGGATCACGTTAGTTGCACTCCTGGTGCATAGCTTCCAGCTCAGCGGCGTCCAGAGGGAAGCCTGGTCCTGCCCTTCGAGACCTCACCTCTCCACAACAGGAATCAAAGCATAGTGAGAGGGGATTATCAGAAGATTAATGTCAAAGCTCATTCGTGATCTAAAACATTTATTTAGACATAGCCTTCTCCTGCTTTCACAGAGTCTTGGGCTTTCTGGTTGTTTTATAAGGCTTCTCACATGCTCCTCCACTAATCTGAGTCCCCGCTATGTAGCCGAGTCTCACCTTCTCACTTTGACTCCAACAACTTCTCTTCCTGCCCTGTTGGAATGTCCCTGTCCAGAGGAAAAGGGATTTTTCAGCCCCGACCTTACTGCAGAGCAACATGCTGTAAGTGAGGACACCACACAGGCTCCCTGCCTGTACCTATGTTTGCCTGGCACTTAATAAGCAGAGACAGTGGCAAAAGGCAGGCACGGTGCCATCAGCAGATGGGACGCCGTTATGCAGCGAACGTCTCCGTTGGTAGCGTTCCCAGTCTGAGCATCTGAATGTCTGTCTATCCTCAGGTTTACTTGGCTTTATTAAAGAGGATGCTCCGAACTGCTGCCAATTCTTTTTCTGAACATGTGTACGCTCCTGTTTCTATCTATCACATGCAAGAGGAGCCGGCTTTTATCTGTTACGTGCTTTGGCTTTTGCATTTGATCTCCCCGTGTAGTTTCTCTCCCTGCTGTGCAGCTAGACCTGACGAACTCAATGTCCAGAAACAGGCCTGCCCTCGGCTCTGCTCACATCGCCTTTTATGGCAAGTTAACCGATGAGAAGAACTGGAGGTGACGAGGACCTCTCCCAGCGTTTGTATTTTGGTATGTGTATAGACCTACCAGGCCACCTTCAAGAACCGTGTGTTCTGCAGCCATACGTATTCCTGACACTTCAGATTTAACTTATCTGTCTTCAAACAGGTGATTGCCTCTTGCCACTAGTTGGTATGACAATGAACCGCAGTCTTTGTTAAACCAGTGCTTTCTATGAAGGGATTGGCACGTATGAGCTTTGAAAGTGGGAATTTAAACCCAGATGTCTAAAAGCATAGCTATAAAAAAGATTAAAAGCCCCCACATTTCTAAAAAGCTCTTAAAAATTAACTGATGTGCCATTTGGTATGCTCACATTACAGCGTGCTGGTTTTTGTGTGTGGAAAAGCAAGATCGAGAACATAAGTATGACCAGGTCAGTTCATGATGATGGTATCAATACACCCATTTTTCCCTAATGTCATTCTTATGAACTACCTAATCCTGAAAAACACCTGTGTGTTAATGTTGCGAACAGGCTTTACAACATGCATTAAAACCACCACCTAAGTGCCAGGTTGCCTTTTTCCCTCTTTTGGATTTTAACTCTGTTCATAAAAAAAAAAAAAAAGGAAAAAAAGAAAAGAAGAAAAAATGAGGAGAGGGGAAAGCAACAACTTTCTGTCCTCACACTCTGCCCACAGTCCGTGACTCAGTAGATATTTCTGCTTAAATGTTTCATGTTCAAATAAAATTGCGTACTCATGTAAGCCATGTATTTCAATCAAAGCCAGATGTATATAGGACTGATCAAATTAAAAGGAAGTAAATATACTTATAATTGCAGGCTTTACAAGCACGAGGCTTCTCTCTGTGGTTGAAACACTTGGCGCAGTGTTCGGATTTGATTACAGTAAAGCTTTCTATTGCTGTGATTGCTCATGCTGTTATTCATGCAGATAAACATACATTTACTGTTGGCAGACCTGCTAACGCCACTCTGTTATTAAGGTTGTGTGACATTTCCCATTTTAAGACCTCATATGCAGCAGCGTATAGTTTAACCGCACTTTAAACACTTGGATGAATTTCCTTGGGAAATTTCAGTCCAAAGAGCCAAGCTGTTTCTGAAAGTCATGCTGTTTGTCAGGTTCCAAAATGCTAACAACTTTCTTCAAAAATAGCTTTACTGACCCATACTTATGGGTAGGGACTGAAAAGTCTGGAACAAAGTGGCCTGTATTTCAGGGTTGTGGTTTCCCGTGTCTCCAAGAAAATTGTATCTAGTTCTTTCTGCTAGGAGTCTCCTGAGCTGTCAGGCCTGGTGAGTGCTCATCCCCCTTTCCCAGCCCTTTTTAAGCATGCACGGGATCTCCCCGCGGGATCCCCGGACACGCAGTACCCTCTCTTTAACCACCGACAACTATGGGCATACGCCGCTGCCATGGGACTTCATCTGGACCGGTGGGAACACAGGAGTGCAAGCAGAGGTTTGCGTCATGGTTGCTTTCTGCTGTCCCCAAACCCAGATTTTGAAAGCAAAGAGATTTCTCTGCTCTCAGTGGTGTCTCGGAGCATCTGAGCCACCCACACACCCTCCTGCAGGCTAAGGTTCACGCCTTGTCCTCCTCTTCAATATGCAGGTCAACTAGCCCTGGGCCAACTAGGCCTGGGCCGACTCTCCGTTTGGGGCAACACCTTTGCCACCAGTCCCGAGCTCTGTGTAGCCCGTGCATAACACTGTCCCTGAGCCCGGCGCTTCGAAAATGCCGTGAATTTACCCATACGAACGCTAACAGCAGCAGCGTGGACACACTCCTAGTGCGTACAAAGCATCGCTTTAGCAATTCTCCGCCCTGGGCCGTAATATCACCCTATTCCCATAACCGCAGGATGAAGTGGAAGGTAATCAGAGGCAGCTTTCTATTGACGGTGAACAGGGCAGTAGGTATTTCTATGGAAAGGAAGATTTCACAACAGGAATACTATTATGAAGGTTTGTGTTTTAGATGATCAATTTATGCAAATTATATGTAAATTAGTCACGGCCCCTTTGATTTCTGGCATGTAGCCAGCAACTCTTTCATGTTATAATGTTGGGTAACCTTTGCTTGACTGTTTTCTTTTAAATTTAGCTATAAATCTGAGATTTCTTTTTCTCTCTCTAATTTCCTTGTGAAGCACAGTAGTTTTTTTTGTAAGAAAAAGGATGTTAACAGTATATGAAATCTGCTCTGTAAAATTCAAATTAGAGGATTTATTCATTAAAGCAAACCCTATCATTACGCCAAATACTCTGTTTAGGAAAAGGCACATTATTCTCCAGAAACCTTAATAGGAGGATAATATCAATGTTAGTCAAGAGATCCTGATGCTACTGGGTGCCCTGGGATTGGGAAAAGGACCTTTGCACAGTATATTTTTGAATGCTTCCCCCCACCACAAAAGAAAAAAGCTGCTGTTTTCTTTCTTAAGATAAAAAATGAAGAGCTATTACATTTTTTTTTCTATTTTAAAGTCAGCTGCTACCATCTATGTCAGTGAATACAAAGTCTCAAAGTCTGGCGATTCTTAAATGCACGTTGCAATTTGTGGCTCCGCAACTAGCATTTGCAATGCCGTTGAGCTCTCTGCTCTACGGAATTTAATTACATGGCCTTTTTGCATATGGAGGACACGAACAACAGAATTGCTTTGCCTGGTGGAGACAAAAATGCCCATGCCTTCTCCTTGTGGGCTGGGCTGCAGAACCACTGACGTACAGTCAGGGCCCATTGCGCTGGAATTATGGCTTTATAACAATCCTTTATTTACATACACTGCTGAGACAGTAAAAACAGCAAACAGATTTTTGAACGGCAGGCAACCGAAACATCCCCACAGGGCACGTGCCCCCTCGCCGAGGCAGGAACGCAGGCAAGTTAAATCAGTTCTGTGACTGCTTTCCAGCAGCGAATTATGTCGACATGAAAACGGTGCGTGCCATTCCAGCAATAAAACGGGTCCAATCTTCAGCGCCGCCTGTTTCTCCCCCACCCCATGGCTCCCCTCAGTTTGAATTGGCATGCACATGGCGCTGGGAAAAAAAGAATTACTGTAAAGTGTTTCGTTAGAAAGGTTTCAATTTACTCATCACGAGATTGCTGAGCAATACTGTAAATAGACTCAAATAAAATCAATAGAAGGAGCTGTTCTCATGCTTTCTAGGATGCTAGGCGAATGGTTAACCTCATTTATTAAGTATGGAGTCTGAATCAAAGCCATGTTATGTTCATGTACATATTACAGCCGTATTTCCTAGGGATTTAAATAATCTCGCTTAGCAGTTCTCTCAGTGGCTGCAGTATCCGTCTCCCTCAGAGTGCTTTTCTTTTGCCCTTATTGTGCAGCCCTCATTTTCTTTCCTTCCCTTGGTAAATAAAGACCCTTAACAACACACACATGCAGCAATATTTGTCCTCGCGCTGCACGCCACATCCCGGCTTGCCGGTCCTGCGCTTCATTCCTCCCAACCGTCCTCCCATCTCCTTCCATGGACAGCAAAAGCCGATAGCATCCTTGATGCACCCTTTGCCCTGGCATGGGAGGTGGCTGAATCAAAGTCAAGGGTCCAGAGGAGATGCTAGCTGAGATATTTCAGCACCAGAAAATCCACATTGTCTGGGCTTACTCTATATGGGCAGGGTTATCCAAATGAGAAACTTCTGTCTGACAGTCAGTTTTGCTCAGATCTCAGCAGATTTCAGCCTTGAAAACTAGACTGTTCTCAAGTTTAGGAAGTTTCCAAAGTTCAGAAAAATCTATGGGGTGTGTGTGTGTGTGTGTGTGTGTGTCACAAAGGAAAATTGAGAACAAGGTTTAAAACAATGAAAAACAGGAATAACAATTATGGGTGCAAGGGAACAGCATGGAAACATTAAAGAAGAAAGCCCTGGACAGTGGTTAAATGCTCCATAAAAAAAGAATTTAGTGCAAACTTCCCCAGGGAACCATGACCGAAACCACTGACAATAAGTGGTTGGAAAGCTCTGAACTTGCAGAAAACCTCTCTGTTGAGCATCCTTCTTTTCAGAGGAAGTTTTAGTCTGCCAGAAAAGGTGAGCAATGCTGCCTGCTAATACGATATGGGGAACTGGAAGGCAAACCTGTACACTACAGAGAGGGAACAACCCTAGAAGAAAGGTCTTAGACATATGCTATTTGCTTTTTCCCTGCTAAGATGCTGACTCTTCTTATGGTCTGGTAACTTGTGTGCTGCATTACTGGGTAGTAAGTCACTGGCACCAAATCACACAAGCCACCATATAACCACTGGATAGGAAACTCCAACACCAGCACAGTTTAAATCAATGTCCTGTAAACTTTGGATAATATTACTTAGACCTTGAAGCACTCAGGCCTCCGAGGAAGCTGTAAAATACACTTCTGGGAGTTTTATAATGGGGTGGACTCGTTATTTTCCATGCAGACATGTAATCAAATTACTCACTCACAAAAGGACCAAGGTGTTTGTGGACAGCTCAGTAATTATTTGTGACAGCTTCAGAAACAGAGGAAGGCAACAGTGCCGTTGCATCTGTGATGGACGTTTGAAATCACCATCTTTGTGTACAGCCCTTGATGCTGTAAATGGATCCTGAAAAATCCAGCTGAGCATTACAGTAATTGTAATTCTATTGGTTTCTATAGAAATAGGATTATCCTAACAGCCAATAAATCAATTTCCTCCTGGAACACTAATGCAATGAGAAGGGGCACCATTTCACCGTTATTTATAGAGCAAACAGCTTTTACACAATTTGCAATACCTATCAGAGTTTTATAGAGTTCATGAGATTTTTCAAGCATGTTGCCGCATAAAACCATCTCGGGCAATAAATTATAGAGGAAAATGGGGAGGAGGGGGAACCCATAAAGTAATGCAAGGTATTTACCACCAGATGGCACGCTGGTACAGGTGCCGCCGTTCTGGCAGGGATGCCGCTCGCAGGCATCGGGGTAGAGGACGCAGCCAAGCTTTAATTCCGTCAGGCCGACCACTTCTGCAAAGCTGCTGCGCTTGTTTTGGAGCGGCAGTTCGTTGTTATTTAGGACGACTGAATCCAGGCAGCCCTGAAAGCCACTCAAGACCTGCGTTGTTCTCTTGTCCGTCAGGCTGCGGACATTATCCACTTGGACCTGAGCGCCAAAGTAGACAGAGCTATCTGTGCTGAGAGTCTGGAAGTAGAGGGGGGCTCTGCGGCGCTCCACGTAGCTGTCGTCCAGGGACAAGCTCGTGAAATTGCGATTCAGCTCCAGGAAGACTGAATGCCAGCTTCCATCATTAACGGCCCTGCCAGAAATTCCCAGGATTCCCGGGCCACTTCCGCAGTCCAACTGGAACCACAGTTTGCCATCGACGATCTGAGGGAGGAAAACAGAAATCATACAGCTTCAGGCATTCATCCATCTCATAATACGCTCTCATGGGGAATCTGGAAACACGGAGGACTTCTAGGCAGTCTCTATACAGTGTTAAAGCTGCTCTCCTACGTGACACTGAAATAGCAAAAAGCTGCACCTTTATCACCAGCAAGAAAAAAAACAACTGATAAGAACCAGTCTACTTAGAATTTACCCAAAGCCACTTACTGCAGGCAGACTGACAATATAGAAAAAATACAGATGCAGAACATAGGTGAGGACTGGGATAATGATATGTCTCACTGAACACGGCATGGACTGGAGGAACCATGTTCTGCTCGTGGCTCTGCTGCTGAGTCGCCATGTCTCTCTGAGCAAGTCCCGCCATCCACCTGTGTGCTGCGATTCTGCTCCCAGTGGTTGGCGCTACCAAAAGGGCAGTCAGGGCAAGGGACCATCTCTAAATGTTTGAGAGAGGTTTGTGGCAAAGTCATTGGCCACAGCTTTCAGCTGGGGAAGTGAGGTGCTCTGCTCATACACACATCCTGTGCCTCTGTAACCTTTTGGAGCATCTCAGCGACGTGTGGATTTGCCCCCAAGTATCGTAAATTCAGTTTCTCTAAGTAAAACGGTAAGATTCTCATTGACCAAAAGTCAGGGTTTTTTCCATGGATGCTACACTACCTGTTCTGTGTATACCTCATAGATGACATAGGATGGCTCCTACTTTTCTTCCTTTCCTGATGTTTACGCTGGGTTCATGGCTTTAGAGGGATTGTTAGGATTTCTCATTCTCCCTCCTGCCTCTCACCCATCTGAAGTCCTTCATAAACGGAAAATCTGTGCCCGCCTCCTGGGGCAGGCAAAGTGCAGAGTGAGGGAATAGGTATGGAAGGCTGCTTTCCTGATTAGCAGTTTACCCAAAGACTTTAGGTTTCTTTAACAGATGGCAGATACGTTTAAAATGGCTGACAAGGCTGGAAATAATTTCTTATGACACATTAATTGGATTCAAGCTCTCCAAAAGCTCTTGCAATTATTTTACCTTTATGTCATGCTCTAGGAAGTATTTATTTCTACAAACCCCATCTCAAGACAGTTCTGTCCCATTATTTATCCCCCTGAAAAGTTCAGGCGCTGTGTCCTTTTTCATCCTTCCCCGCAGCACACATTGTACTCTCACTGGTTTATCCGTAACACAATCCTGCTGCTTTCCTCCAGCAGAGCAGAGCTGCCATAGCTGTCAATGCAAGAACCCCCCCGAGCTTTGGTGGCCCCGCTAAACTGGCATGGCTAATGCAGATGTGATGCTGCATTGTGTCCATCTGTCTTTGGCCATTTTTTTGCCATTTCTGGCATGAAAACTCATTTAAAACTGGGTTAGCTAGAGACATCCCTTGGCGCGTATCTGAACTGGTGCTCAAACTCTTCTCTGCCAGGCTCTCTCATGTGGCTTGAAGGTAAATGGGATACTGTGAATCTACAGGAGCAGACTGTACTGTCATGGCATTATCAGCATTTTACTGTCCTTGGAGGTTCACAAAACTACATGGAGAAAAGCTAAGGGTAAAATCTTGAGTCTGATGATCTCTGGACTTCGTTCTCCTTTCCAGTCCTCAGTCTCTTGACCCGCTGAATTTGAACTGGGCTGTAACCTCAAGCCAAATCACACTGGGCAGTCGGGCTGTAAACCACACCACTTCACCACTCTGCAATCATTTGGACGGGGTGGACACAATGATGCACAGGACAAGCTCCTGGTAAATGCCAGCTACCGACTTACTCTGCAAGGCATGAGGGGTGTAGACGGACACACATGTAGAAGGAGCCAGAAGAGCAAGAATTAGTCCTTGCTATGGGCAGCTGGGTATTTTGAAGTCCTGGACCTGCAGGATGTAACCAAACTGAGAAAAAATGAGATCTATGATTGTAACACAACATACTTGAGGGATGGATGTTGCTTGGTAGTCCTCCAGCTCAATCAAAAAAGGCTAATGGATGTACAGAAAAATAAGCCTGGATCAGTTTTCATTAAAAAACCTTTGCTTGCAGGACTCAAAACGCAGCTGTAAACTATTTCTGAAGATTGAAATTGGGCTTATTAAAGCATCTGCTCAGGGGAATCTCAGTAAACATGATGCCCTGACAAATTGAGCTGGTTTCTCTCCAGAGATGGAGGCATAGTTTCTTCTCTCCCTGTGCAACAAAATAGTCCGCAAACCTTGAAAGCGCTGCTCAGAAAATGCAGTCTGGCTCAACAGGAATACAAATCAAACAGAAAAATACACGCCAACATATTACACTCTGAAAACCAGCCACCATCGGATAAGCAGTTAACTTGCTTCTTATTCAAAAGGCTTTTTCCTATGGAAACTGTTCTACTGATTGTGTATAATACACATATACCTCCCCTAAGACTACTTATACCCTGAAGGACCTACTGCCTGCATGTCTATTACCCTTACTCACAGAACATGCTTTTCCAATTATCTTTATAAATACAACACCACATATGAGCACCTGGGATAAATATTACACCATTTGTATACAGGAAACGATGATCTAAAAGATTTGCCATTAAAATATGTTTTATACATCTTTCTCATCCACTTTTATTTCTTTTTACCAGCAGATGATCTGACATACACAGTACATATACATTGTCTGAAAGTCTACGTTTCCTTCCCTTTATTAAAAAAGCACTAGCAACCTTCACCTTAGGCTAGAGTGAAGGATGGAAAGGATGGTCCAATGCTTACAGTACTAGCCTAAGATATGATAGATATCCATGGGAATCCACACTCTGCAACACTCTTCCTCTGGGATCTCAAGCAAGTCATTAGTTTCAGGTCTCCATCAGTAAAAGAGGGATAACGTCATTTCCCTACCTCACACCACTGCTTTACGGATATATACATTAAACATGTGACATGCCCAGATTAAACATCTGTGACATGCCCAGATACCCCTAGCTATGGGACCATAAAAATACTTTCATTAATCAGATGGTCACAGGCCTTGCTGTAGCAGGGCAGGGAGGAAATATTTGTCCCCTGGTGGCCCCATGCCTCTCGGAGGAGGAGGAAGAGCTTCAAAAGGGCTCCTGTTCTGCTCGTTTAGCAGCTAGGCTGGCCGGGCAGGGAGGAGAGGGGTCCTCCACTCAATAGGGCAAAACAATGTCTCCACTCCTAGGCATGGAGAATTCAACTAATCCCTGGTGTTCCCGTGATTCCCCGTAACCGCAGTGATGTCAGGGACATCGTTCAATCCTCAAACAGGGCTATTTGATTATAGCCTGGACATTGGTACCAAGAAAAAGCTGAACTCCAAATTATTTTCTTAATAAATGAGGTACATTCAAGCAAATAGTATAGAAATCCAATGCTGTTGTCCAGGCTCAGCAGTTATCCAGACAATAAGCTCAGTAGAACGACTGGTTTCATTGAGGGTTGGTAGCATCAGCTTCTCAGTTCAGAACTGAACGTGTGGCACTGCTTTTTTTCTCCATGTGATGTAACACGGCAGAGAGCTTGAGTTCCTCCACCTCACAGCACAGAGATGCAAACTCTGCTCGCCACAGCGCCAGCAGAAACCCTCTGCACCAAGAAGAAAGCAAATCCTAGCTGGGCAGAAAATTCCCACCAGGCTTCCACCTCTCATAACTTTTTGGGCTTAGTTACACTATCTTTCATTACAACTACTAGGACAGTGAGGTTAACGCATACTTAAGCATGTATGCTCTTACAGACACAAAATTCCTCACCTGTATAAAATGGGCAAAGAAGTACAAAGAACAGACAAGGCTCCAAAAGCTGATGCAATCTGTTACATTTCAACAGTTTCATTCAATGAGCAAAATGGAGCCAAACGCATATTGTAAATTATATCAGAATATTAGCCTGGCTAAGATGTTTGGCTAACATCCATATTTGTGTATCAACATAGGTAATAAAATGATCAAATGGTTCTTCTGAGACCACCTTAGGCTCACACAGTCCATCTGCAGTCACACACCATGGATGCAGCATGCTGCCTACTAATCTATCTGGGGAAATATTTTGTTAGCCGAATTACATTTCAGGTTCGTTTGTGTAAAACGGTATATTTAATTAAAATATTACTCGTTTCAACTCTAGCCATAACTGGGATCATGTCCAAGCTTCAGTCTTATCCAGTGTAAGCCATGTAGCAGTAATGCATTAAAATATATAATATACACTTAACTAAACCATGCAAAGTTTCACATTAACTACCTGGATGGAAGAACATATGCTTGCCTTTTACCATTTAACAGCTATTATATTTCTGGCATGATGGGAAGGTCTTTCTTTACCTACATTTAGTTCTTTACATTTCACAAAACATGTTCAATCTCCATTGCATTCCTTGAAAAAAAAAAAAAGAGAAATAAATTACGGAATTCTCTTCTGCAATGGCCTCATGATGCTTAAAATTGTTAAATCTTCCTTTTTGCAGATAGATGCTACATAGGAAAAAGGAAATGGTGATACTGGTTTTGGCACACATAATCTTTTCAAAGGGAAAAAAAAAAAGCCATCGACCTGCATCTTATTTTCCTCCAATTGTCTTAAAAGCAAGAGCATGGAATGAAAAAAATGACCAACCTCTCAAAATCGATGGATGAGTTGCTTTATTAGAAACAGCTGAATAAATAACACCCTTATTATATTGTATCAACACAGTGTAGCTGGTAGGCTTTCGGCAAAGCAGTAGACAAGCAGTTTGCTCTATGGAATTTATTATTCATCCAAGGACACCGTGTTATGATTATGAAATATTTCAATCCCTGGAGTTATCACAAATGTATGAGCTCCCAAAATTAAGCTGGTCATTTAAACACTGAAAACCATATTGCAGCATTAATTTTTAAGCAGACTGCAATGGGGGAGATTTGCTTCAAGAAAAGCAATGCCACTATACACCCCAAGAGCGGTGGTGTTTTCTGCCTGTTCTCCCATGAGCTCATACTATGTGATGAGTCTAAATTTCTTCCACCTCTGCTGTTGTTTGGAGTTCAGTGATGGTACCGGGCCTTCTGGTACTAAACTGGCAGATACTTAAGTACATGCTTAAATTAAGGTATGTGAGTAGTTCCAATTGCCTTCAAATATAGGAAGTTAAGCAAGTGATTAAGTGCTTTGCTGGAGTGATGCCAGAGTGCTCAAAAGAGCACAGGATCCCATCCTTTATCCTCTATTTGGAAAGCTTCTCCTCATGTTTAATTTAATTGAAAGCAATGCTCAAATGATAACAACTTCACATTTATAGACCTCTAATTAATCTACTTAATGGCCTAATTTCTGAGCGCTTCTCTATCTCACAACATACATACCTGGTTTAAAAAAAACAAAACACAACCCCACCCCCCCCAAACTAAAAAGGCCTTACCTCTGGTTTACAAATGAAAAAAAATATGCTCAGCAAGTTTAAGGGTAACTTGCTTGAAAGCATCTGAGTTAGGGATTCCCAAAGCACGGTTCATGAATCAGCTGCCATCCCTGGAGAGACCTGCTCCGGCTGCATCCCTCGAGCATAATGCCCTTTGCCTGCCATAGAGCACTTCTGTAAGACCTCAGTCTGATATTCCTCTGCTAAATGACCTTCACAAATAAAACTCTAGCAATTCCTGATCTTTTAAGAAGTGCCATTTCTCCAAAACACATACCAGATGTAATGCTTTACTTTTCTTTAAACCCTATGCTTACAGAAGCCAAGGGCCAGATCTGGGAAAAGGACGTACCCGTTGCAACAGCAAATCCTGCCCTACCTAAAAGCCAAGCATAAGGCTCTGGGAAGGGCATTCCCTGTGTCATTTCCTGCTCAATGCATGGGAGAAAGTGGAGCCCTTGCATCCACACATGACCCTGGACCTCTCTCATGGGACATGTGAGGTGGAAGCTGCATATGAAGCTCTCTACTGAGTGCCGCATCAGATGGGTTCATAGCTGGCAATCCTTTCTTAGAGCTAGGAAGAGAAAAAGAGCATGACCTGGAGGATGGTGTCTGAGATTGGAGCAGAGTAGCCACAGGTCTTGTCGCTGCTCCTTCAAGTATTATTTTTTCCTTCCAGCATTTTTCAAAGCAAAACAGTTAGGTGATTGTATGAAGTGGTGACTGAAAACACATAATTCCTACCCCACAACTAAAATCCCAACCCAGGCGGCCGCAATGAGGGGCTGTCTTACTCATTTTTTTGTAATCACATGAATTTTTCTCTTTTGGTGGCAAAATTTCCCACTTTCAACTGGAAAATATCCACTCAGTTGTCTACAGCGTGACCTGCTGGACTCCTTAATCATGATATTTTTATACAACAAACTCTAACAAAATAAATTCTCCTATAATCATTCTAACTCCCTGTCAGTCTGCCTCTGTATCATCTCCTAGTGTTTTCAAGTGGCACCTTTCACCAGGGCCATTTTTTTTTTTCCAAGCCTTTTTCAAAACTACACAATCACAGACATTCCCTACTGATGTATGCTAAGAGCAACCACCACTAAGACTTCAAATAAGGTCTTCAAGCCTGCAGTTCTGTTTTGGATTTTTTGAAGACAAAGTGTACTAAAAAGTTCAAACTGTGCATTTCTGTGTCTCAAAGCAGAGCTTAACTGTCTTGCACAAATCCGAACAACGCTGAGAGTCCCCAGTGAATGACAGACAGTACTCCTGCTTATGAAATATTTCAGTCTAACAGCTATAAAATTATTTGTTGCCCATTAATAACTCATCTAGCCATTTTAACATTACCTAATCATTCAGCCAAGAGAACTCTAAAGATTGCAAATACAGACACAAAAGGCTCTGTGCCATTTCTCCCACTGCTGAATTATAGGACATGGCCGAGTTACAAAAGTCAATGTCTTCATTTTGTACCTTAGAGGCTCTAGCAGAAATACTGCACATGCAGGCTCTTGGATGAGCCTAGCGCTCCCTTTCCATCCAGCAGATATTTGCTCTTCCACGGAAACCCAACAAAGAAGAAGAATGCATGGGGAGCTTACCAATTAAATATTGATTGGATATCAATCTCCAGCGACCTCATGCCTCCCTCAACAAATAATCTTAATTCACAGAGTGAAGAAATCTTCACATTCAGTAGGAGACAGGTTCTAAGCAGATGGTTTCTGGAATTAACTCGCCAGCAGTGAGGGCATATCCTCTAACCACGGGCACAGACGCAGGGGAAGAACAGCTATTTCAGCATGCACCGTTTTGACTATATGGTCATATAAATGGCCAAATCTTACATCTCATGCAGATTGGCTCCTGCATGCAGATACACATAATGTTCTTATAATGAACAGAACCCAATGGAGCATTTTCCAAGTAAAGTACCACTAACAAGCTGCTTTTTTGATTGTTGTTGTTGCTGCCATCGTAGAAATTGTTGGTTTTCCCTGTTAGTATGAAACAGATCAGACTTCATCGTCTCAATCTACAGCTGAAATGAGAACAGCATTCCCCAAATCAAGAGCCAACAGAAAACATATAATCAAGAAAAACAACTGCAGAAAAGATAAGTTATTTTAATTACCTTCAGAATTATACAGGGATTCGCTCTGGTGTACATTATAATCCCATTGCTTTGCAGGGTTCGCAGACGGAGAGCCAACTTGAATTCCTCTTTCTTGCTATTTTCAGAAACGCGGTATTTAATGTAGCTATTCCCAGCAAAGCTAAGGGAAGTGTGGCCTGAAATAACCATTTTGAAAAGACACATGTTCTTTTAGTGACACATGAAATAATTCCTCAACTGTCAAGTTAATTAAAGAATTTATAGAGCTAATGAGAATGTCTAGGAAGAAATAAATAAACCCCAACTTTGATGGGAAAAAACGCTGGCACCCACTACAAAAACATAGTGTGTTTTGGAGGGAAATTATGGTTTTGGGAGTGGAGGAAAGCTCTTTTTCTCCATACTTATAAAAAAGAAGTTTCTGCAAGTATTCAGCATTTTTAAGGTTATACACCTATGTTGCCTCACTGATAACAGGGGGTGTCAAAGATGACTGTGCCTGTAGATCAGGCAGTTGAGTTATGGGTGTAAAGTTAAGCATGGGCAGATGGCAGGCATACCCTTGCAATGAGTTCCCTGCAACCACTGCCCAGAACCACAGTGACAGAGCTCAGTATCTGCTGTGTTTTCACCAGGGAAATAGCACGGCCTCTGCCGTGAGCCCTGGATTCACTGAAGTCGACGGAAAGCTCCACTTCACCAGCTTTCCACCAAGCTCTTTGTATCCCAGGGAACAACACAGCTGCAGAGAACTAACAAATGTCCTCAAACTTCCTTCTTGGGAAGGTGAAGTGTTTTCATTAATAAAGACTGGAATTCTGGTAATCTAAATCGTAAGCAGAAGAGTTAATTATAGCGCTTTGCCCATGGCAGGAAAACATCTGGCATAACAGTCTCTAGGAAAAGTCCTGTTTTCTCAGCAGCCTGTTTTACTGATCTGGGATTCAACCAAGTCAGTGGGAATTTCCCAATGGAAACTGGATTCATGGTCTTCAAACAGCCCCACAGCCAAGTATTTCACAGGGCTTATAAACAGATGTGCCAACTGCTGGTGCTGAGAAGGGTTAAGCAGTACGTCTTCTGATGACTTCAGTGGCACCTCTACCCACAAACTGAGAATGAAAGCACTTTGTTGTTCAAGTATATCCCCCTTTACCGCTGTGACATGCACCTGAGCATTCGCCAAGCTTTCCTGGTGGGCACTGGCAGATGAATGGTCTCCGGTTAGCTTCATAGCCCACACACTGCATGTCCCCTGGACATGGCTTCTCCAGACAGGGATCGTTAGACCCAGGGCAGCGTTCTCCTGCAATACGTTAAAATACTGTCAGGGATGCAGTGTAAAGCATGATCTTCAGCAATACGAGAGTAATGAAAGGCAGTTATTGATCTCACACTTCAGCACAAGCAAAGAATGGCTTAATAATGATAACAAAAAAAACCCCCTCAAACTCTTCATGGAAAAGATGTCCTTTGGACAAGTATGTAGCAAAACTGTTACGGTTCTTCTTCAAAGGCTGTCCTAAAACCGAGGGCAATGTATTTTAAAAATCAACTACTATGAGCAATAACTGGTTTATAATTGGTGTTGTGACTCTCAGGCCAGTCACCTTCTCACAAAGCCTCCCATGCAGGGGATTTAGAGACAGGAGAAAACAAACGATTTGAAGTTACACACTCCTTTTGCCACAGCACACCCATGAGAAGCAAATTTAAGGAGGTAGAGCTCCTAGGAGACAAAATAAGAAAAAGCCATTCCTGGGCTACGGGATGACAGCTGGACTTTCCATCCTCATACTGTACAGGACAGGTTGCCAGCCTGACCGTACGGCATAGGCACAGACTTGCCCCGTCCCCATGTTCCTCCTGACATTTCTGAGATCTCACATCCTATTGTGCACTTGCCCAGGCTGCCAAAAACTATCCTCCTTTCTTCTGGTTGTGACTACACAAGTTCCATTGCATCTGGAACTGTGCATGTCCAGGAAAAAAAAAAAAAGGAAAAAAAAAAATAGTTTACTTGGTCTGGACAGTAGAACTCAAAAGTGAAGAAATTTTGAAAATCTGAAATAAGTTGACTTTTCTAGAGAAAAGAAGATTGTGAGGGGGGATCTTATTAATACTTACAAATACTTACAGGGAGGGTGCCAGGGGGATGGGAACAGTCTTTTTGCAGTGGTGCCCAGTGATAGGACGAGGGGGAACGGGCACCAGCTTGAACATAGGAAGTCCCATCTTAACATGAGGAGGAACTTCTTTACTTTGAGGGTAGTGGAGCACTGGAACAGGCTGCCCAGAGAGGTGGTGGAGTCTCCCACTCTGGAGACATTCCAAACCCGCCTGGACGCTGTCCTGTGCAACCTGTTGTAGGTGACCCTGCTCTGGCAGGGGGGTTGGACTAGATGATCTCCAGAGGTCCCTTCCAACCCTGACCATTCTGTGATTCTGTATTGCTTGACATTACCAAATTGAAGCAGCTTAATATTCTAAATAGCCAGTTGCAATTTATAATTATAAATAGGGCCAAAAATATCACGTCCTTTTGCATTTGAGGAAGAGCACAATTTGGATAAAGTTATTTTGAATGCTAGTGGCAACTTTCCTAAAAAACTTGTATTTGTATGGGATCTAATTTTGCCTAGGTGAATCTAATCTAGGTGAATTCAAAACTACTACTAACTTCATAAGGGAAGTAATCTGAAGGGACAGGTGAATGCCGATTATATATACTTAAAATACTTGTGTGACACAATTACATTAAGATTCTTCAAAAACCTCTTAAATTCGTAACATCTAGCAGGCTGAGCATGTCAAGGGTTTACTTTAAAGCTGGTCAATGTCAAAGGAACTTCTTGCATTCCGTGGGGTTTGGCTAAAACTTCTATATAAATTCTAGAAGTATATAAATAAATCTGGTTTGATTGCCCTATTCTTAAAAAATTTGCAAACATTGCCTACAATAATGCATAAGATGATACAACTATTGCTGCTTGACGGATGAATTCTCAGGAATACACTACTTCCACAACAGTTAGCCTTTTCTTGGCACTAGGGAACTTGGTAGATGCAGGGTCAGCTTCTACCTTTGGACATCTGTGTGCAGCTGCTACGAAAGTAGCATTTAAGTGCAGGGAAAAAGGCACTCCTGCCCCTGCTTCTGGTGATTTGCAGCCAGAGCTTGAACAGAGGGAGAGCCGGTTGTTGGGAATGGTCTCTTGTTTTGCTCATCAGATACTGTTACTTAATACATGCAGGTGATGATTTAAACAATAAAAAGTCAGCACCTTCCTACCCATCACTTTCTGAATATTGGCAGTTCTTGTTTATTGCAGGACCCTTATCATATTCAAAAACTAGTTTATTTTTTGAGCATATGTATTTTATTTGCAATTTATAAAGGGAGAAATCAACCTGTCACACAGTATATCTCCGAAAGTAATGAAAGAAAGAATCTTATTGCTCTCACACTTCAGTGCAAGCCAAGAAGGGCTCACAGTAAGCACAGCTGAAACTACCTGGCAATGTAAGTACTTTCTGGAAAAAGAAAAATTACTACTGTGGGTTTCAAAGTGGACATGGGCTGACTACAAATATGGCAATGACTGTAAATGTCTTGCTTGATGTACAGCACAGTCAATTTAATCTTTAACATCCTCCCCTCCTTTGTCAAACATTTGTTTGAGAGGTCTATGCAGTAAACGATTTACAGTACTGCCTGTAGCACTGTTAGAAAATGATGCATGGCAATCTTTAATAATCAGTTTAGTAGGTAACATTAGCAGGAATAACAGCTGCAATATACAGTCATGCTTAAAGTCTTATAGAATCAAGAAACAAATGTCATTTAATAGGGTTCTGCACTGCAGAACTATATTCTATTTAAGGTAAGGTCTGCAGAATTTAACAGAGAATATGTTTTCTATAGCTTTTCTTTTAGAAAAAAAACCTTATTTTTTTATTTCAATGGCAAGTAATAATTATTTCTGAAATCATAAGAGGTGGTTAAATATTCTATAGGCTGCCTAATATTTTCTACTTGGTTCTTTCAGCTACTTGAATTCATTCTTATGTGACAAATACACAGCATTCTGCTGTACGCGGAGTATGTCTCTTCTCTGAACACACTTAAACCCTTTGTGAGGTTGTAATTCAAGTGAGCCTCTGCGTAGCTGACAGACAAGTCATCCGGACAAAAGCCTCACAGCTCATCAGTGTGCAGCAGAAGGGGGCACTCAGATTTCCAAATGTGGCTCTGCAAATTTTCACATCCCCTAACCTATGACTGTATCTTTGATGTGAAGCAATAAAGCAATAGCTTACTTTGTTATCCATCTCTGCCAGTTTTTTTTTTTAGCTGATTCAAACTCTGATTTGTACTTCAGAGCCATCCTTCCACAGTCAAAAAATAGATGGAAAGGATCTAACGTATTTAGCGCAACTGTAGAGACACACTAAAGAACTGCTTATCCCGACAGGCCAAGAATAGTTCTTCTGGTAAACTACAAGCAAATCAACTTTTTATTCATCCTGCTGCATCAGGATTTCATAGCTGTCACAAAATTTTGAAAATATTCAAACTTGGGAGAAGCACTGCTTTATGCCTGTCTGTATGGTTATAAGTACATAAGCTACAGATCTGCATTATTGCATGGCCCTGCCTAACACGTGTTTTCAGGCTGATTTCACAACTATGCGGAGCGAAATTGTGAAATTGTTCAAGGTTACGTTGTCCACATCAAAGATTTACAGACTGAGTTTAAATAAAATTATTCTGATGTTGCATTTCCACTCCAAAGAACAGTCTATTTACCGTCCAATAAGAGATGCAAGAAATATGGATTTGAATTGATCTTTTTCTTTTCTGTAGGCAAGTCCAAACAATCCACAGCATTCCCTTGAAACTCACATTAGTATTAATAAAGCTGTTCTCTATCAGGTAGCAGCGAGACACATGAGCTAGCGCCAACCAGTGCATGGCAGCAAAAGGTGGAATAGACCCACTTGATTTTGACAGACCATCGTCAGTTTAATTCTCTGAAAGAAGGTAAAAGTATTACAATCTACCTACTGGTATACTGAGGAAGAAAACACTCTTCCATTGCAAAATGAGACATTTATTTAACTCCTTTCACTCCAAAGAAGGATCACGTCCAGGAATGTAAATATATTTTGAAAATTGAGTGCTTCAACAATTTTAACTTGAGCCTTGTGATATTTGGCGTTTTTCTGTAAGTCCATTCTCCTGAATCTGTATGAATTTTAAAAAAGAGTCTGTTTCTCTCGCTTGCATAAGAAAGCTTCAAAAGTGATTCCTGAAGGCCAGAGTCCCAGAAAGCACGTAAAGCGAACTCTAGACTGTTGCTTTTAAACAATCTAATAGTTTAGTGGGGAGGGAAGACAGTCGACTTACAAGCTGCAGTTTGTCTTTATTTTTGGTCCATGTTGACCAGGTATGCAATGATTAATGTATACATATCAGTGTAGATACCACAAACTTGTTTTTGCACGAGTCAGCCATGGGTTTTAGTTAGCTCAAGTGCCCCTGGAAAACTGTGTGTCACACAGTATGTCCCAGCGAATCAGATTCTTTCCCAGTTTTAGAAGAACTGAGACATTTGACCTCTTCTATCCACTCCTTGATCACAGCTTCCCTTAAGACCCTTTAAGTAATAGCAAATCCCACTCGCTCCGATTCTACAGTCATGCCCCTACTTGATGCTTCAGCTCTCCCACATTTTATATGAGATTGCACAGTCTCAGCATCGGCCTTAAAATAGGGGATATTCGCAGGGAGAAACATCTCTCCTTACGCAACTGCAATGTTAAAAGGACTACAGATAAATCAAATCAATCATTATATCTGCACTTCTTTGTTCCCAAGTACAGACAGAACACCTGCATCTTCAATCATCCTGGTTACCTTGCCAGGACAACTCAAGGCTCATTAGCACGTGTGTGCTTCCCAAAAATGGGAAAAGCAATGTTGTACACATAGGAATTGGGTTCCTGATGCCCAATCCTGCAAAACACCCAGGATTCTTTAAGAGGCAGTGTGTGCTCTGTGGAGCTAAGGACACAAACCACCTCCGAAGATTATGTCCTACATTAATAGCAGATCATCACAGTCTATGATTTCCTTTTGTCAGAACATTCACAGAACGCTAGAAGTGGCTC
Organism: Charadrius vociferus; assembly: GCF_000708025.1. Classification (NCBI taxonomy): domain Eukaryota; kingdom Metazoa; phylum Chordata; class Aves; order Charadriiformes; family Charadriidae; genus Charadrius; species Charadrius vociferus. The sequence continues at coordinate 3,080,887 of NW_009647680.1, forward strand.
CATAAAGTCTGAATTGCTTGGTTTCACGAGAAAGTGGTCCAAGACTGCTATTCACTTGATTAAATAACGTGAATGTGAGTGTCTGCACTTTTGTTGAACAGTTCTGGGTGTATTAGAAAAAATCTTTCAAACTATTAAGCCAGAACCATATTAAATACTTGAAATGGAATTCATCTCATCTAACTTTAGGGCATGATTCATCCGACTGATTTTAGACATCTAGGGAGAGATGTATCACATCATTAAAAATACCTCATTCTTTCCACTGCCTGCAAATGGGGCCTGGAGTGACCAGCTCAGATGTAGATATATACCCACATTTGTCAAGATGATTTCAATCCAGCCCTCTCCCATAAACTTATTAGCGTAACCTCACGTTTGTAAGACTATAATGCAGAACAACTCTATAGCAAAGTAGTCCCAACAAAATCTGCTTCATCCCTGCATCCCTGTCTCAACGCAAAAGAATTGCTTTGCATCACGAAAAAAAATAAAAATACAGAATAGATTTTTGCTTCTGAAATATGAGAATGTCATGAGAACTGTTTTACAGGAATATATTTATCCTGGTCCTCCTATCTTTATTTCCCACAAGCACTGACAGATGTTTGCATACCTCACGTCATGTGCTGGGAGGTTGGCAATCGTGCAGCCCCTATAGCCACACTGAGACAAACCCCAGTTTGTTACAATATTTTTTCAGACAAACACAAGCAGATGAGCCCGAAATCTAAGGAGGCAGTCTGTTATTGGAAAACCCTTTAGTTCAATTTTATTGATTTTAAAGGCTTAGATTGATGCACCTGAACTTTCGAACTTATCCTTCTAGAGCTGAGCTGCTGAA
>NW_009647680.1:3081807-3111926 GCF_000708025.1 Charadrius vociferus
CTGAACCTCCAAAGTTCACCCACTGCCTGCTTTACAGTCTCCCCGCGTTTTCATGTTAGATAACTCCGTTTGCTCACAAAGGTAATCTAGGTAAGTTATGCACAGCTGGCATGCATAAATTGTGCATATCTGTGACATCTGCCAGTGGGAAAAACACTCCAAGTATGATACATATTTCAAGAACGAGTGAATTAGTTCAAACTCAAGCTTTCTGGGTCGTAATTGAATCAGATCTCTGGAAACATATGCAATATTTTAATGGCTTTGTCATAATTCAAGCTATTAATACTGGACTGGATCATGAAACTGTCCTAGTAACAAAGGAAGTATAATACTTTTATTATACTGATAATATCTTGCTAATGCTGTCTTGTTAAACAAGCCAAAATAAATTTATTGTAGTATTTTGTGCGCTTTTCCCTGATGTGCTGCATTTATGTGCACGTACAAGAACTACTGATCAAAGAAGTATTTGTATTTTTCTACCTCTTTTGCTAGGCCTAGTCTGTAGCCTTCATGAAAGCAAAACTATACATACATTCTCTAGTTAATATACCCTCAGAAGTCTATGTTACCTCCTATGCGATAAAGCACAGTGTGTGCCTGTACCTAAATACCAAGACATTTCTTGTGGCTCCTTTAATGAAAAACAGTAGAAGAGGCTGAAGCATTAACTAATGTGGAGAAGGGCAAAGCATGGATTATTTTATTTCCCACTAAGATCTCTTCTCTCTGTGCAAGTAAGAGGCACCAAGGCTGTCACCTCTCCCGTAGCTATACTTAAATCGGCAGCTCTGGATGCTTCTGTTACAGGCTGGATGGCGGACTGGATGTGCCCAATCCCACCCCAAGGCTTGTGGATCGCCCGTGGCTGCACACAGTGGCTGGAACGGGAGCTGTGGGAACCCAGCCAGCTTTCCAGCGGGACCAGGACAAGCCCCCCGTTGTGACTGTTCCCATACAGCAGCCTTCGAGGCCACGATAAATGGTCCAGAGGCTGTGGACCACAACTGGTCTGCAGAACCACACCGCCTTCCTGGCAGCCTGCCGTAGATTCTGAGGATTGACTGGTACATGACAGAAAAATTTGGAAATCGCTGTCCCAGCTGAATTACTGTGCTTCCAGTGCAAACTTGCGGTGCAGGGTGGGAAAGGGAGAGAGCTGCCGGATCAGAACTGTACTGCATTGCAAAGTCCTCTTTTTTTGGAGCTAAGCTTAGGGATTATGAGGCAGATCCACTTACTATTAGTATCTGAAGGGAATAATACATCATTATTGACTTTAATAAGTAGTGAAATGAAATTATAAACATTGAAAATTTTAGCTGCCAGAAAAGCAATTTCTGACAGCGAGGGCTATCACTATCCCCACGGAGATGAGGATTTGTGATTTCTTGGTACGAAAATGAGACAAAGCTATGATTTAGAGAATATAAAAGTGTTTTGCAGACAGTGCTCCTGCACCGGCTCCTGGACTCGTCTGGAGGATATTGCAGCATTGTCCCTTTTAAACCTGTGAAAATCCTTTATTTCAGAGCCTTTCACGTGTACCAAAATGCCGACTATTGTTATAATAGATACATCTGTTTGAAACTTATAATGCTATTACTTAAAAATTGACCAGACAGTCTGCTCTTGAACGTACAAGAAAATACCTCAGATACATTACTCTGATATTTTTACAGAACTGAACTACTATGGCATCATTATTCACGTGCCGCAGGAGACAATGGCTTCTGGTTAAGTTTTATGCAATTTATGCCTGTTTTCATCCCCACGGAAGTCGATGGCAAGACACAAAGTCCTGCTGACCGCTGCAGAAACAAAGGTTGGTTACTGCGAGACACGGCTGCTGAATTCTTGTACCGCTCCGTGTGTGTGTATGTGTGCATGTGTGCTTAAGATGAGGGAGACTTAGATGTATTGATTTTACAGCAGCTTTTTTCTCTGCTCTTAAATGAAGTGGAATGAGGAGCAAATAGCCTGGCAAACAAAAGAAACAGAACTATTATTATAACTGCCTGAGGTTTTATATTGCAAGTGCAGAATCCTAAGGAAGACTGGCTCTCAAGGCTATTTGTCATATATGCCCATGTGAAATCTCTGTCAAAATGTGGAACAGCCTGAAACCCGGCCAAAAGCCCACCCTGTCACCTACTGTAGCATTAAAGGTCAGGAAAAGTGCTTGCTTGCAGTTACTGAGTAAAATACTTCACTGGTTTCCATGCCTTTCTGCAAAAATGGGACTGGAAAAGGCCTTTCCACCCACACTGCTTAGGTCAGGGGTCCTTCTGCTTGGAGACTGGTGGTGCATCTCTGCAGACCAGGCTGTTCTGCTACGGTCACACTGCGGGTTTATTCCAGTGGTGGCACCAAGGGGCTGGGAAACCACATCCCTCCCTCCCCTCTCCCTTCCCCTCCCCTTCCTTCCCCTCCTCTGGAAGTTGGTTGATGGCTCTGATTATGGAGCCTCCAGGAAAGCGGTCTTTGTCGTAAAAGGCCAAAGTTCATCAACTTCCATTTACATCAGTAAACACGAACAATTCTTCCTGAGCCTGAGAAATCAATTCCCACAATACATCAGCCAGTCGTGCTTTAACGGACTGAATTGAAATGCCCCTTCTAATCTGCATCAGAGGAATAAAACCAATCCTATCGCATAATGTGTAGAGGTGGGAGGGGAAGAGGGAGCGGTACTCACCATTGCACATGCAGCGCACATTCCTGTAAAAGCGGGGGCACACAAAACTAATTCGTGCCGTGCTATAGGTCATCAGGGAATGTGAATCAATAGATAGACTTTGCTCACAGTGTTGCTCCTGACAATCCAGTCCAGAGCAATTCTTCTCCAAGATAGCAGAAATACGAATCACATTTTCCAAGTGTCTCCTTGCATTGGTAAGCTTCTGAATCAAATAGGCAGGCTTATAGAAACCACCGTTGTGCATCTGAACTGCAAACAGCATGTCAAGCTGATTGCTGCCTGCCACCGGCTGAATACTGATGATGTGCAGGCTGTCTTGTTTTTGGGAGAGCACTGCATTTCGCAAGGTTCGCCTGAACCCGTGCATGTGAAGGCCCACAAAATCTTCGGGGGAAACATTCTCAAAACGGATGGTGACTGTGTTCTGCAGCATTTCTTGTAGCAATTGCTCAACGTGGACCACAACATCAATGGGTACCTGGAACCGGCCATCACTGACAGAGACGTTCAGGACATACTTGCCGTTATCAAGCCCTCCAAGGGCAATGATCTTCCCATCGTGGCTGTTGACCTTGAACAAACTTTTCTGCTCTGATTTTAGCGTATACGTGAGGACATCATACACATCCTGATCTGTGGCATGGATTTTCCCAATGACTCCCCCGGGAAAATCATCTTCCATGGTGACAATGAAAATCTCCAATGGAATGGCAGTCGGTTTGTGAATGCTCTCTTCAATAACCCTCACCTGAACGTAGGTGTGGGAAACCTGCTGAGGTTTCCCAGAATCCTTTGCCTAATGCAATGTAGAAAAAATAAAAAAATAAAAACCGAAATAAAACACACATATAACACAGCCAGCAACCATAATCCTTGCTATACATTTTTTTCACAGCATCAGTAATTCTGAAGACCTCTCAAAAGAACTTCCCAAATGCATTTACAAAATACATATGTAAAGAAACGTCTCAGCCATTTCTAGCAGTGGAACTTACAAACTCTTTAGGGAAGCACAGATATCTCATCTAAGTGGATTGCAGAGAGAAATGTGTCAGCAGAATGTCTCATTACTCAAACTGAAATGTTCCCATGATCCCACAGCTATCACTTGTCCTCTTCACAACAGAGCCATTTGAGTGTGGTTTATTCTGCACCAAATGGAGTTTGGGCTCCCTTCTACCCTGGAAAAGGGACTGAAGCCCTGTGAAATATCACCATCAGTTTCTGCATTGCTTGGTGGGCTCCACAGTGTTTCAGACCCTGCCTAGTTTGTGTCGATGTGAGGGAGTTCAGAGTTTTTCTACAGCACTCTGTACTAATTCACCTGAAGCAGTCAAGAAACATGCTTGAAATAAATAAAATTTATCACCCTCCAAAAATGAAATAGGGTGCTTGTGCTGTTACTAACAATAAAATATGAGTGCAGCACTGCACTTGGACAGATGACTGTATGACCCAGAGCACGTATGATAGCATCATTTGCACTTTTTTATAGAGAGTAAAAGAGCAAGTATGACAAAAAACCCAAGGCCATCTTGACAGAAAGGTGTGCAAACTTGAATCAGAGTCCTCTCCTGCACTAAGAAAAATGTTTCATTGAAGTCACTATTAAGATATACTGCTCCACACATTTATTTGCTCCAGAGAAGAACCAAAGACTAAACTACCACTGGGCAGAGATGTAGCACACGTTCAAAGACCTTTGTATTTGGACATGGGGAGGAAAATTTTCGAGCTGAAGAAGAAAAAAAGGTAGGATGGCAACAGCAATATGGACATCACTAGGAAAGGATAAGTAACAATAAGACTCTCTAAAAATCATTCGTCCTCACTCCTAAAAGGGCTGGGCGGTGTATTTGAAAAAACATTTTATGTATATATGCACACACACACACGTTCATGCACATCCCATTCCACTTTCAATTTTATCATTACTTTTAATAACCCGAACACAGAAGAGGAACCTGATGGTGGAAAGGAGGATGCAGCACTCTGGCACATATGAATGGAAAGAAACAGTTCTATACACATCAGGAAACTATAAAATATGTTTTCACTGCAGAAATCCCTAAAGAAAATAATAGTGGGAGGAATTAGGTCTCCACAACCCAACAGCATGGTTTTCTGAATGTGCTGGTGCATCTCAGACATTGTGGTCTCTCTAATATTTCATTTATATTACATACTTGGATCTATATAGCTAGAGGATGCTGCTTAAATTTAATTCTTGTGTCCAATTTTGGCTATACTGGAAGTTTAGCTAGCAAATTGCCCTGGAAGCAGGGTATTTTAGGATGAAGGCATGGCAGGAATGAAAAGTAAGTTTTTTTTTATTTTCCTACAGAGCTCAAAAAATAGGTTGCAGGAATATTAAATGGTCAACTTGTAAAACTTTACTTTGATTTGAACTGCCAATTAGCATCAGAGCTTCTCTTTTTTGAATTGTATCTAACTGAGGATGTTATTGCTATGAACAGCATTAAATGTGCTTGTAAAGGAGCGGACTGGCTGTATTTAGAGAAATCAACCCAGCAAAGCAAGTGGAGGAAGCCTGCGTTTCAGACTTAGCTTGTAGGACCACGTCCCATTTCAGTGAAGAGGTATAGTTCATTCCCTGGACTTGCATATTTACTGAACCCTGCTACATTTTCTCTTGCAGGCCTTGGAAATGTGGACAACCTACTTTTGGATTTACGTATTTTTGTAATCAGAATTACCGTGCTTACAAAGTTCCTCAACAATGACTCTACAGCTAAGTTTGAGCTGGACTTCTATTGCATGTCTTATTTTTGCATTCTTTAAAAGCTAGGTTGACCTTGGAAATGTGATTTCATGAATTCTTGGTAGGCTTCCAAAAATTTATGATTAAATTTATGACTTAAAAGCAGGAGTGATTTTCCTTCCTAGAACAATATTTTTCTGTCACTTGTTCTGTGGTGTATTTATATGTATATAATGCATTTTTACGTAGTTTCCTCGCTTAGCTACAGAAAAAAAAAAAAAGATTAAAATCTTAAATCATAACAGCCGCTACTCAGAAAATCCATTTCTTGCGGAGGAAATTGGAAAGGTGGCTGGCTACCTATTTATATTTATACGAAATTGGGTTTAAGAACATCAAAGGAAATATACCATATTGTGCACTTGTAAACTGGAATGCACAGTATTTACTCATAGAATGCAGTCAATTAAAACCAACCCATACAGGCAATGTACAGATGACCTACCACTGTGAGGGTTTTTGGCTCTGTGCAGACGTAAAAATCAAGCCGTACCTGCACGCAGAGCACATATTCGGTTGCGACCATGTGCTTGAAGATGACTGCAGATCTCAAGACGCCATGAGGGTCCAGCGTAAACTCCTCCTCTTCATTGCCAGTGAGGATGGTGAAGGTAAAAGGGGGCCCATTGTGAAAAGAGTCTTTGTCTGTCACTACCAGCTGCAAAATGCTTGTGCCCACTGGTTTATTTTCCTTTACACATATACACAGCATATAAAGAAAAGGATTAAAACGATACATATCACAATCATAAAATACCACATTTCGCTATCGAAAATATTCAACTGAATGCCCTTTTCCCAAGATGGCATTTCACAAGCAGTGTTTATTTCGCACCGCTTACACCCCATGGACCCACCACATCTCCAGGGACTGACGAGCTCCCCCTGATCCTGTGTCTGATCAGGACTGACGAACCACTAAGACTCGCACCCTGAGCAAGGTGCAAAGAAGTGCGAGCTCATCCCAGATCAGACCTTTTGAGGCCAGAGTACAATTTCTGGTGCAAGAGGGATGAACAGTAAAATGTTTGACAGATGCTGACGTTAAAGAGCGTCAGCAAACAGAAAATTACCAAAGAGTTAAGAAAGACGTGTTTATACTTTCCTTTAAATAAAATCACTTGATACATCTTTGGCAGATAAATCACCAAAAGCTACTTAACTGAAACCACATGTATTTTAAAAGTTAGAAAAGTTTTTGATGTGCAGGATAAACTTACTTGAATTACAGCCGTATAGTTAGCCGGAGTAAATACAGGGCTATTATCGTTCACATCAGAAATGTCCACATTGACTGTCACAGATGAAGACAAAGGAGGGGTGCCGCTGTCTCTTGCCTGGATAACTAACGAATAACCAGATATCTGCAAAAAGGTGAAAACATTAAATCATCATGAAGGTGGTCCTAAATTTTAACTCATGTTCTTTACATCTACCCACCATATTCTAAGGAAAGATGTTTGGCCTCATTACCTTTCCTGCCCTTAGTATAACATTATCCTGTTTATTGCCACACTGTGTCCCAACTTCTGTTTTATAAGGTTATCAATAAACATAACAGCTTCACTGTATTAAAATAACTGTATCGGATGATGCATTCCTGAAACAAAGGGGCAGACAAAAAATACATGACGGATAATACCCAGACTCAGCCATTCCTACATCTCTCCTAGGTGTCAGCTGGGATATGTGACCTGATTCTATTTATCTTGTGGTTGGTTTCCAGGATATTATATAAATTGCTTATTAGAGCCAACCTGAGTTTGACACACAGTGTTTCTAACACGGTGATGGAGAACCATGAGAAAGTTCACAGGCAGTTGGCTTAAACACACACTGGAAAACACTTGGGACTACTAGGGACAACAGCCTCCGTAGCAACAGGATATTATCCACCATTCAGTAGAAGACAAGGGTTTTTTGAGCCTACTTGTTTGCAACAGCCACAAACTACTCAGCACAGTGTGGGCAGTTCAGTGCATCACCCATGGACCCTCTGCGCACATATGTGCCCGTGCCTGAGGTGTGAGCATATGTGACAATTTGCAAAAGCTCTGTCTATGCATAGCTTATGGATGACAGTTTGGTTTTATGAACTGCATCCTTATGTCGGCCTCCTTACGTCTTACAACTGCTTTTTACTGTATATCGCTCCCTGCTTCCCAGGGAGAGCTGCTGACACGTCTGCCCGTGAAGCCTTCTATGGGGGAGTGAGCAAAGAGCAAAACTCATGCCAGATAAAACACCCTGCTCCATCCCTCAGTGCAGGGCTGGAAAGGGGAAAAACATGTCCCTGCAGAAGGGAACAATGTAATGTTAAAGGGGCTTTTTCAGGGTGGGAGGAAATCCAAAGCCATTTGAAAAATAAAAGCCATTTGGGTAGGAGGGAGGAGTACGGGTTAAGCATATGGAACAAGGGGGCTCTTCTGGGATGTGGGACCACCCTAAAAATGAAGGAAACATTTTTGAAGATGTGTAGGGAGGAGAAAGACTGTTGATTCAGTGGGAAAATAGTGACGGAGGAGGCGGGAAGAATCCTGAACTATAGGAAGTCAAGAAACAGAGGCAGAGAATTAAAGATTTTTTCCCCTTTTGAGCTGTAATATCTACTGCTAGCGAAAAGTCAAGATTGAACGTTTTGTGGGGTCCTTTGCAAATATTGTGTGTTTTTGCTTTCATCTCCACGTATCCCAGAAAGGTAGATGGCAAAAGTCATGGTTTCTATGTGATTACAACTCTGGAAATGAGTTTCCTTAAACCACTGAAACCTGGGAGTCAGCACTGCCTCTGGGGATCTACAGCAGATGGGGCATCATCTATCATTTTCCCTGAAGGGGTCAGAAACACCTGTGTCTAGGAAATGTGCCAAGGAAGCAAAGGAAAAGACAATATCACAGGTTATTTTATCCAAGGGAAACTTTGGAAAATGCAGCTCTAACCAAGCTGGCATTAAACATGCACACGCCGGTGAGGGGGAATGTGTGTGTCTGAATGCAGATGTACATGAGTACACTTCAGAAACTAAATAAAATCATGGTAAGAAATTAAGGCTGTGCCTTTTAAGAGCAATGTATTACAGCAAATTTATAACACGCACAGCCATTGTTACTCCCCTGTCCTCAACAGTCTGCAGCAAAGTCACTCTGCCACCAAACACTGACAATTTACTCCTGCCTTTGTGATAATACAGAAAGGATATTTGCCACTGATTTAAGCAGTAGCTCTGGTTCCAGCAGAGAGCTTTTCCAGCTGAGCCCATATTCTGGGGACAGCAATCAGCTTCCCCTGTTTCGCGGATGCATTGCTCAGAGGCAGAAAGCATGCATTTCTTTATGGGTTGCAAGACTTTTGAAGCCACGTAGCACTCTCCTGCCCTGCTAGTAGCACAGGCAACTGTATTTGTTTGTTTTTTTTCCATAGACTGCTAATTGCTAGCTATGGCAAAATGGTGATAAATCACCCTGAATGAATAATCTAGTGAGCAAACAAAGCAGCAGAATCTGTTTAATGAAGCACTCTTTCACTTTTGGTACAGCCTGGCCACTTCATAACATCACCTCCCCAGTGACATGTTTTGCAGAGCGCTAATTAATGGCTGAGGTCTCAGCTCAGTGCTTGGTGCCACAATCTGGAGTATGTTGTAATCACCCAGTTGCACACACCGCTGCACGTGTGCGCTTGCACGCGCAGGAGAGAGGAGGCAGCTCATTAACGCAGCAACAGCTGCCGGTGGCACCACAGGAGAGATGCAGGGTTGCTTTTTTCCCCGACCCGGCCACAGCTGCTGTGTTGATGCACGACGGGAACGCTAGCAGAGCTGTTGGCTGGTCGGTAGGATTGGGGATAAGGTTTGGGTGGGAAGAAATGGAACAACATTAGAAAGACCTGTTGGAGCATCTTAGGCTGATCATCGCAGAGTATAAAAGAAGCTTCTTCAAAATGAGCTAGCAGCAGAGTTGAGATCAATACACATCTGTAAGTCATTGTAAGTTAAGAAGTCCCATGTGTCTTACCCTTTCTCGATCCAATTTCTTTTTAACCTTCACGAGTCCCAAAACAGGATCAACTGAAAATTCATTGTCTCGATCCCCATTCACTATGGAAAAATGAATCTGGCCATTGGGAGGGCTATCCAGATCTTCTGCTATCAACTTTTTAGAGAGAAGAGTGAAAATTAGCAAAAAAAAATAAAAAAAAAATTAAGCCATCTGTATGATACATTAACTGCTCAACACCGCAAAAAGTAAGACGTCATACGTCTTGAACCGCATCAAACGAATTGGGTTTTGATAGGAGGCCCCCTTTGGACTTTTAAAAAATTCTAGTGTCAAAACATAGACGATTTTTTAATCTTAATATTCCATACAACACTTTCTTTCTGGATCCCCAAGTTCAAAGATGAGAGCATTGTAAGGTTCGGGTATGGCACACTACATGCCAGAGTAAATAGATACAAATAATACGTGATACAAGGATTATGTATTTCACTGAAAAGCTGAATTCTGCCTTTCCAATAAACCCCACCTGTTCCTATCTGACTCATGAAATACAATGCCTCAAACATGCCATTGCTCTTTGACAATGTAACGGGGTTAAAAAGAAACAGTCAGTGCTACTGCTACTTTCTTTTTTTTGGGAAAACTGGCAGAAGCCTGGAAAGCAGTAGCAGATGCAGAATATTGGCTAGAGAACAGTTTGGGTGATTCAAGATGCAGTAGTTATCATTATTAACTGGTGCAGCAGTATTTTATTAAAGGTCGTGTGGCAAAGGGCTTCATCCCACCTAAATGATGCCCATGGCCTCACTCACCTTTATCACCGAATCGCCGATGGCGGCGTCCTCGCTGATGACTGCGCTGTAGACCACCTGGCTGAATTTCGGTGCGTTGTCATTAACATCTGTCACATTTACATTCACCGTCGTAACGGCGCTCAGGGCTGGAGTACCTCCATCTTTTGCTTCCACTACTAAGTAGAAATCCTTACACGATTCATAATCCAAAGCTTCAAAAATGGAAATCGCTCCTTTGAAGCAAGGGAGGGAATGTCAACAGCCGTCGAAAAACAAATAATGCTATGGACTAAGGGATCTGACTGTAGTAAACAGTACAGCATGCTATTTATCACCATGGCATACATACAAAATATGTTGTTTTAACTGTAATACTGCCCAATCCAATAAAAATATTTGATCAGGTTTCTACTGTCATTGTTTGATTAAGGAATGATGCCAATTGCACTTGGGTTGACTCTGCAGAAAGGACCTTCACAAGGCGTGAAGCAATGAATGGTTTCTCATGAAAATAACTTATTATACCAGAATCATAGATGGAGAAGTGGGGGCCATATCCACCTATTTGCCTGGGCTCATACACAAAGCCTGTGGGAGAACTGGATGCCGACTCTGGAAATCAGCCCTGACAAGTCAACAGAAATTCACTCCCATGTAATTAACTTCTCATGAATTAAATACAAATGAATGGGGTATGAATACCTTTGAGAAATCAGTTCTCTATCATTTATGTGATTAAACAGGGACTTCCCCACTCACCTAGGTTTATAAATTTTGGGTTCCTTCATCACACAATCAAAACTAAGATTTGCTGTAACTTGACTCACTCTGTGCCCCCACACTCCCTCTAGGAGAGAAATGATTTTTATGCAAGCCCTCCATGTGTTTCCCACATACCTATAACCTTAACAAGAAGGGGGGAGTGGGTTGCGCACAGATTGCTAGTGACACCTTGGAGAAGGCAATACTGGGCATGGCAGGAAAGACTTAAAAACAAATCCTTAACCTTGGCAAGCTAAATCCTTTTCAGTATAGATCCATCAGGAGCAGGGAGGTATGGGGCTTAAAGGTTAGTTAGTCCAACCGCTGCCCAACACAGGCCAGCTAAACCGAATAATTCTCGAAGGTACTCATCTTTAATGTTCTTATAAACCTCCAAAAACATCAGTTTCCTAACCTTCTTAGGAAATGTCTTTGAGTACTTAATAATCATTACAGTTAAGAATTTCTTCCTATCATTTAACCGAAATAATCCAAATGCAATTTAAGCCCATTCACAACTTCTTTTCTCATGAGTGGGTATGGAGAACGGTTTATTTCCCTCCTCTTCGTAGGTACTTTTTACAAGCTTGAATACTAACAGCATGTCTTCTCTTTTCTAGCTTAAATAGCCTCGATTCCTTCAGTCTTTCCTGGTAAGCCACATTTTATAGACCTCAGATCATTCCTCTTAATCTCGTCTGGGCTCTCTCCAAATGAATCCTACCTTTCAGCATGACTTGCTGGAAGCAGGAGCCCTGAGGAGAAGCTTCCAAGTGGCTAGCAGAGAGTTCCCACTGATAAATGGTGTGAAGGGCATTATTTTTCAAGCCCTGATCAGGCATGCTACATCAGCACCCGTCTGTCTGGAAACTGAGCTCCTGCCTCTAAACCGATAATAATGGAGCTGTCACACATTAATGAATAATAAATAGGGTTTTTTTTGTTTTTTGTTTTTTTTTTTCCCTGTGTGATTAAGCTTCATTATGGATATTTATTGATTTATCTCCTTGGCTTCATTGTCAAATGTGAAGTTAAGTATCGCTGTCTAGGCATATTTATGTTTAAATTTTGTTAGCACTAATCAACATTATGAAGATAACAGACAACAGGCAATTATGTGAAGTCCCTTACATGTAAGGCAGTGGCCTCCGCAGAGTGGAGAGAGATTTTTGCACACAGTAATGTAAATGACACAATGCATCATTTTGAGATTTTCCAGGTTACTGGTTATTACAGCTGCACTCAAACCAGTGTTACCTTCAGCTTTCAAAATCAAGTTTGCTTTGTTCTGAAGCTCTGGTGGCAGATTTGTACTGGTCCTCCTGACTGTTATGAGAATAAGGGGATCGACTACATGAGGCACAGAAGAATCATAGCTTACTGTCTGTTGATGGATTAAAACCTCAATAAGGATAAAGACTATATCCCACTAAGGAAATTCAAAGAAAATGAGCCATTTGGACCAAGTAAGGCAGCTTTTCTCAGTATTTCTTAAAAAGAAGCAGCAGTATGTTTTTAAAATTTGTGATGTATAACCACAAAAACCCCAAACCATGGCTGAAGTCAACTGTCAGACAAGACAAATCAGGAGCAACTTAAGTCAGTGAAGATACATACAGCTGCGTAAATGGCAGTCACTGCCTGACACATTGGGATTGCCAGCTATTTGGTCCTGATAGCCCCGTCTGATGCTTGCTAAGGTCCAGGCTGTGAGGCTGTACTCTGCTGGTAAGCAGGTAAACATTGCAAGTGTTCATAACTGTAAGGGTTGCACAGTTTGGCTAATGGGTTGTCACATCTACATTGACTTCAACAGACATACTAATGGAAAAAAGTATTCTCCAACTCGAGCTGGGGCAGCTGAGTGTGACCGTAATTTACATCACTCTCCAGCCTAAAATTGGCTTTTAACTGTGCAACTAATTCCACATTGACAAGCTCTGCGTCTCTGTCCTTGAAATTTTTTTGGTCCAAGAGCTTTCCCCAAAGCATTCACATTTTTCTGGCACTTTCATTTTGCATTACAAGTAAGAGCCACTTTACAAACCTGTTTTTGAGTTAATCCTGAACTTCCCTTTCTCATTCCCTGATCTGATGAGATAGGCAATCTCAGCATTAGTGCCAATGTCTTGGCTTGTAGCAAAAACAGAAAGGACTTCAGTGCCAGGTGAGGTGTCTTCGGGTACTGTAACAAGGTAATCTCTTCTTTCAAACACAGGGGGGTTGTCATTAATATCCAGCACTGTAATGGTAACGGTGGCAAATGAGGACAAGGTCAGCACAATGCTCTGATCTGAGGCCTTTACACTGATGTTATAGGAAGACTGAAGCTCTCTATCAAGTGGATGCTCCAAAATAATGATTCCTGATGTCCGGTCAACTGAGAAGTAACCATCAGCGGAGTCTGCCAGGGAATAGGTAACTTTTCTGTTCACACCTGAAAGAGAAGTAGATGTGAAAATGATGAAGTGAAATAAAAAAAAAACCCCACAAGCTCTTCCCATCTAACGGAAACCCTAAACAAAATCTGCTGTCACACCCATCATTTCCAATGGGCGTGGAGCATAGGGAGGTAGGAGCACCCGCAGGTATAGTATTGGGAGATCAGGACATGCTCTTCTCACGTGTCAAATCCCCATGGATAAGTTAAGTTCCTTCCCTCATCATGATACTTTTTTAAAAGATCACTTTGCAGAACTGCTGTGTAATGAAACTTGAAAGCGGAATCCAGATATGGTCCTTGCCCAGAAAAGCTTACAATTGAATTAGATGAGACAGGCAGAATGCTGAAATTGGAAATGTCTCCGAGCACATCTTGAAGGAATAGAATGTGCATAAGGGAAAAATAAACCCATAAAAATACATCAGGTGGCACAGAATGTACTTGCTACCAGTGCTGCCTTGATTCCACTGTTGAGCAGCAAAATATTATCATAAGATGATACCTGTTAGACAAAAGCTGCATCAAAGAACTCCTGCCAGAATCTGGACACTTCAGAAAGGGAAGTCCCTCACTCCCCCAATTAGAGAGCAAAAATATAGCTGTACAGAAGATATACGGTGTTTTTCAAATCCTGCCTGTATTTCCCAACACATAACACCTACCCACCTGGCTGCTGAATATGCAGATCTGCGCTAAGGTTGTTGTCAGTAATAAGGCCTGAGGGGAAGGTACTGACTTAGTTACTTGCTGCACTACAGTGGGATAGCCATTTCAAATCTAATTAAAAGTGAACACAGATACAACCTAATTCAACTCCCCTGATGCTGGTTGATTTTGTGATTTGGTCCTGACTGCTGCACTAAGAGATTATAACTAAAACACAAAGATCCACTAAAATGGAGAGTCTCGGTTGTTAACATCTCTCACTCGAGCATTTGCTGCCCTTTCTGTCGGAGAACAGACTTTACAAGCCTGACATTAATCAGAGCTTAAACAAGAGCTACCAATCCCTTCTAGGCATATTTTGTTAATTTAAAATTTGTGACAGTACTATTCTGCTTTCCAGCAGCAAAGCATTGTAGAAATGTCTGATCAAAAGCAGCCCAAATCACATTTGTTTTCTGCTTGACGTAGCAGGAGTAGAGCATCCACACAAGGGGGAGCTGGGAGACTCTTTCTTCAATCACACGCACGTAAAAACTAGAGCAACTACAAAGTCCCAGACCCTGCTTGCAGAGCGTTAGGAATTACTATTTGGCCTCTTTGGGGAATAAAGTTTTTATTCAGTGCTTGAGACACCAGAGTATATTTCAAACATTCAAACGTCTTTAAAATAGGGAAAAGTTTAAATGGTAATATGGCAATGAACCTTTTTTTTTTTTTTTTTTTTTTTAAAAAAAATCACAGCAGAACCTTTCTATTTAGCATGGGACCAGAAATGTGAAAAACACAGAGAGGCCCTCCTTCAGCAAAACAGGCAGGGCAGCTGAGGAGGTGGCTCCTGTCCCACAGATGAGGAACTGAGCACAGCCCGTGAACCAGTCGGAGACTCCTTCATGTGTTGAAACACCTCAACCCTGAATACCCTACAGCCTGCTGGAGACCATGCTCATCTCTTCACTTAGCCTCTGTATATCTGTATCCAAATGCTCTATCAGCTGGCAATCAGCCAAACCAACAAAAGTGAAAAAGGGGTAAAACCCTCCGGAAAGTGGAAGGTTTTGAGGGTCTGAATGGCTGGAGGTGTGTCTACATTTCCAGCAGGGGAGGATCTCCTTCTGCTAGAAATCCTTCTTGAACTTCCACTTACAAAGAGGGACAGACCTGACCAGAAAAATTAATGAGCTAGTAATTAGAGCTGATCCCTGGGGATGTTGGAAAAGGGGATTTTGCCTGATTCAGAGCATGTAGCTGAACACCCAACCTACACATGAGTTTTAACTGTAAAGCTATTTAGTATTCCGTACTGGGTTCTCTTGATGTCTGCCAGTTTCCACATAGAATTAAATACTTCTCTGAAGAAGGGACCTTAACACATACATTCCACGCATATGTGTCTGTGACTGCAGGAGAGCCTTAGTCTGGTTTGGGTTTTTCTCTGGCACAAAACCCCTATTTCATACTCACTACATGATACCTTGGCACAAGACAGAAGATTCAGATACCATGGTCTTTAAAGGCATAAATAGCCAGACAAATGCCCTACCTATGACTTGTGTCGTGAAACACCCCAAACTTCATCAAGAATATCTTGCAAGAGAGAGCGGGGAGAGAAAGAATTTGGTGGATGTGACACCACGTAGCGTGAGTTTACATAGGAGAAGTGATAACTCTGGTGACCGCAATCTGATCAATACGTAATCAAACCACTCTCCTTGTATTCTGCTTCCTAAAGGATGTCCATTAATTAAAAAAATATGAATAATGTTTTTGGATAAGTGATTACTAGTGATCCTACAATGAAGACAGCTCAAACACACATTATGCTATTCTGGTTGCTAACTCTAATATAAGGGGGTCTTAGGCAGAAATGGAGAGAGTTACTTCTTCAAGGCATATGCTTTTATTTTTCCTTCCTGGAAAACAAAAGAGGAATACAGAAGTTCCAAGCATGTGGGTTATCTTGTACCAGTCTGGTTTGATGATGAGAACGTCTTATTTTTCCCATGGGACCTGCAGGAAAAGATCTTACAGGTGAAAATGCCATTTTATGCAAGGAGAAACAGAAGATCAGGGCAGAGGACCTGAGCTGGGACACTCACAGATACCAACCCTTGGTGGCTTTCAGTCTGCATGCAGAGGCAGAATAGAAGGAGAAATACAGAGACAGATGTCAGCTGCCTGCTGACCTTCTCCTACGGTGTTTTGTGGGGCTGGAGTTTAACACTTGCTTCTTGGGAGGAAAATGAAGTCAATGAAAAGGTGCGGCAGAAACAGCACTTTGAGGAAAGCATTGTGTTATATTGATAGCTGTTTCCACTCAACTGCCTGACCCGAGGCTGGAAACAAACTAGGCATGAGGCAAAGGTGAAGTAGGAAGTTATTTCTACTGAAATACAAAATGCTTTAGTCCAGGGGTACCATCTACGGAGAGAGACGCATCCACCAGTGTGTGTCATTGGCATCCCTGCAGTGGAGGCAATGGTAGATTCTGCTGTGTCCATAAAGGAGATGTTTTCTGTGGAAAAGAAACAACTGCTCCAACACCATGGTTCCTGCACTGGTAAAGACAGCAATCCTCCCACACTGCTTGCCCACAGCTGTTGGGGGATTAATATTTGCAAACTGCGTTGTGTCTATTCACTCACCCACTTAAACTTCTCAGATTTCTAAGGTGTCAATCATGAACATAAGCTATTTGAACATGGGAAGCTTTGCAGGAATTACTATTGCTATAAGAGGATTGCAGTACATTTTTTAAATAAAGGAATAAGCAAGCACATTTTCTATTTGGACTTGTATTAGCATACAATAGAATATTGCCCTTTGCCAAATCTCTGGTGTGAAGAGCTTGTACAACGTACAGCCGTCTAGTACCTCAAATGCCATCCTTCAAAAAGTTTTTTTTTCTTGTTTTCTTCTGTACTAAACCAAAGGGGCATGCACTGAATGTCACACAATGACATCTTCTATGTCATTACTACTTTAAGTAGCACCATGGAAATAAAATAATATCTCCTTATAATTCAGGAGTATCAAATTCTTCTTTGTCTAACTCATAGAATCATAGAATCATTTAGGTTGGAAAGGACCTTTAAGATCACCGAGTCCAACTGTTAACCTAACCCTGCCATAACCACCACTAAACCATGTTCCTCAGCACCACACCTACATGACTTTTAAATACCTCCAGGGATGGTGATTCCACCACTTCCCTGGACAGCATGATCCAATGTTTGATAACCCTCTCGGTGAAGAATTTTTTCCTAATATCCAACCTAAACCTCCCCTGGCGTAACTTGAGGCTGTTTCCTCTTGTCCTATTGCTTGTCACTCAGGAGAAGAGATCAACCCCCACCTTGCTACACCCTCTTTTCAGGTAGTTGTAGAGAGCGATAAGGTTTCCCCTCAGCCTCTTTTTCTCCAGGCTGAATAACCCCAGTTCCCTCAGCCGCTCCTCAGAAGACTTCTGCTCCAGACCCCTCACCAGCTTTGTAGCCCTTCTCTGGACACGCTCCAGCACCTCAATGTCCCTCCTGTAGTGAGGGGCCCAAAACTGAACACAGTACTTGAGGTGCAGCTCAATTGAAAATGGTGGAGTTACAACACGGCTTGATCCACACCGACACCAATTAAAAGACTGAGCATTAACACAACGGGTGCAATCCCCACATGGCACAGAGTTGCTGCAGTGGGCATTACCTGCTGACTGTGTCACACACAAACTGAAATTTATGTAAAGACCATACATAGTGTGTTTCTCCTTTCTGTTTTCATCTGTCACCCTGAACTCATTATTTAATGTGTTTCCCTAAGTATAGCTAGCCTACTCGTTCTTGTTTATCTCTGGGAAATAATGCTTAACTTTGTCATCTGCTCATTTTAATTTAAAAAACTTATGGAAAGAAAAATAATGGCAAGCATTAAAAATAAACAAACAAGAAGTAAAACATAAAGCTGTCCAGAAAGAGAACTGTAAAAAAAGTTATTTATCAATTTAGGAGTCATTTGCAAACATCGTATCTGATTATTGTGGTTCCTCTTGCCTCTGTCTTTCATGGCGTGACTATTAACACTGGCATGTTCACATGGCCTTTCTTGATTACCCGAATGTTAACCACACCAATTACTGTAAGTTAAAAGTCCACAACTTCATTAAAGCAAACTAGACAAAAGACGAATACTAAACCAGATTTTATAATACGCTACTCCATCATTTTGAGATGAAAGTGAAGAATCTTGCCAGAAGTACCTTGCTGAACTGCAGAAGAATATATAGCCTTTATAGAAAACAAAACCAAATTAAGCAGAAAAGTTGGCCAAGTTCAATCCATAACACCGCTACCAATGCAGGCGTTCATTGCTTTGTCCCTTTTCTGTGGCGAAACGATACCCTTAACCCCCAAGTCCTTTACGCACACCAGTGCTCCAGCGAAGTCACGATACCACGGGATGAAAGCAGGGCCAAAGAGGACAGAGATGGAAATAACCAACCCCTTACTGAAGGGAAATATTGGACAGAAATGGCAGGCGTAAGCTTTTAGTGGTATGATACCTTCCATGGGTGTCTGAAACCCTGCTTTTCGTTTCAGCTGGGTCGGCTGTTGTGCTTTTTTTGGTGAGAAGATGAGATCTGGATGGTTGGCTCACCCTGCCTCTCTTTTCTAGCGGAGATTTATGTAGCCCAGGGTACAGGCTTACATGACTTCACACAAATACTTGTTTCACTCAGTGCTCCTGAGCGATTCACTCCCTCGTGCTGATCAGGCATAAGCTCGATTACTTTTATGAAGTGGGGGAGACCATTTTGGATACACCTGATTTAGGGTGACACACTGCAGCTGACAGCATTGGGCAGTACAGCCTGAAGCAATGGAATGCACATGTAGAGAAATATATATAAAAAAATGTAAGTATGTATGCATATATATACACAGACACACACATACATATATATGTTTCAGTGATCCAGTTTAAATACAGGGCTTATTCAGTCAACATAATCCAAGAGATATAAGTCTCTTTGTCTAGTTCTTTGCCTCCATCTTGTTAACAATGTCTTGGAAATCTCAAAACCTAAAGAAATTAATAGAAATGACAGAGTATAGAGAGCAGGAATCTTGTGAGGTCATCTAATTGATCCCTGCACAAAGAAAGGATGGATGCAATTTATCCCCAAACACAGGCCCATCCTTTGATCATGAACTTGCTTAACCTCCTTAGATAACACAACCCAATGCCTCACTTTTCTTACAACTAAAAATCTTGTTCTGACTTATTGCTGAGATTGAATAAAAATAATAAAAGATGAGGGGGAAAAGAAAGAACAAAGGTTGACTTCCTTCCTCAGAGCTACTTGTTTGATATCTGAAGACTGTTATACTTTATCATCTCAGCTCTCTTTCCCCCTTTTCAACTCTTTTAATATTTCCTGGTAGCACACATTTTCCAGACCTATGATCTTTCTTGTAAATCTCCAGGTAGCCCACATCTTCCTGGAAGTGCTGTACCCAAAACCCAACACAGCCTTTCAGGCCAGGATTTGCCAATGCAAAGTAAATAGAAAGAACTACTGTTTTCCAGCATTGCTCTTGTTTACCGTTCTCATTAAACTATTTGCCTTTTCACACCAGTATGAAAGTGTAAACATACACTTAGCCTGTGATTCACCATCATACAGCTGCTTCTCTGCAGTTCTGTTGCCCAGTCAGCCATTACCCAGACAATACTGGTGCACTTTGTTATTCTTACCGAAACACGGGATTTCACATTTATCTTGATGACTTGCACTGTATTTTTCCATACCGCTTTTCCAACTGTTAAATCCCACAACTACGACTTTGACACTACCCAGGGTACTGCGGTCCCATTCTGCTTTCTGACATCCAGCAATACAGAGCCTATGCCTACTTACTCATTCAGGACTGAAAATAAGAGCAATGCTGCACCCAGTACCTTTCTTAACTTATCCCTCCAGTGTAACAGTCATTACAAACTCACCTGATGACAGTTTCATGTAGACCATGTTTCCCCAGCTTGCTTGTAAAAACATCATGTCAAAAACCTCACTAAACCTAAGCCATACCACCCATAATATTTCTTTCTATATAACCTCTTTGCATGTTGCAGAAGGAAACGAGGTTGGTTTGATGAGTTCTGCTTGCTGAACACAAACCAGCTCTTCGCAATCTTGATACACATGTACTCATTATTTTAATGCAAGTTGGGTGATTAAGTTCCCCTGCCTACCTATCTGCAGCTTTAAAAATCCGGCCCTTTGAAAGGTTCAACATCAGGGTCATATAGACTGACTATTTACAGGACGAGCTCTCCCGAGTGACGAGGCATGGGGAGCAAAACAAGCAGTATGAAGTAGGGCTTGTTTAGGCAGAAACCTAAGCTTTCTATCATAATACCCACACATCTTGTTTGTCTGCCTCCTAACACTAGGTAAATCTAAACTCCACAGAGCCTGACTTTTATTTTTTATTGGCAATTTTTAAGGGGCCCAGTGTGTTGTATCTCTACGTTCCTAGAACTCCTTCTGCCTTTATTAAGAAGGCAAAAGCGAGGTTTCCTCCTGAACTTGGCCCTGGAGGTGTCCTCTGGACTGGCCAGCCCACTCGGGGATGTGGGGCATTGCCCTCCCATTCTTCTTATGGAACAAAAGTGTGATGGTAAGGACCCCTTTCCAGGAGGGAGAAGTACAAAAGCACATTGCAGTAGCCTATTACTTCTCATTGAATCAGCCCTGGGGAACAGAGCCCAGAACCCAATCGCCCCTCAGGGTACAGAGCAATGCTCACTCCTGCCTTTTTTTTTTTTTCGACTCTGGCTGATTCCTGAACCGTTTTTCAAAATAGTTTCAGTGACAGTGGAAAGGACCCCCTACTTCAACTACAACCCCTTACTTATGCAATGCTATTTTGAATAGCTGCAGAAAAAGGAATTAATAATTCAGATCTTCCAGATCGTGCACTACTGCACTAACCCCTGGACTATTTTAAAATTCAGTGAGGCAAAGATGTGGATAAAGATATTGGAAGCTCCATGTATGTTTTGAAGAGAATGAGCCATCCTCTGGAAAGTATCGTTATATTTATTTTACAAACAGACAATATCCAGAAATATCATCTAGTTAGTGCTGGCTTCACTGCCAAAGTTAGCTACCTATTAGTTGTTGAATGTTAGCAAATCTCCTGTCCTATTATCTCTGTTATTCTTATTCCTGTTTCAATCCTTGTTTTCTTCTTTTTCAGATCCTGAATGCCTCAAAAGTTTCTAGATCCATTTTAAGGGACCTGCCCAACGTAAACAAATGTGCAAATTAGAGGTTTGCTGTATACTGGCTTTGCCAGCAAATGTCAAAATCGATATCTACTTCAGCATTTTTATTTTTTTGTTACTTGCCATTATACATAATTCAGAGAACTGCTGTTTAATCAAGTTGCGACAGTCTTGCGCTCCTCTCTGACCCTTCTGCAATCTCACCTGGCAGCACTTTACCCTTCTCCAAGCCCAGCTGTGTGGCCAAGCTGTGTGTCCAACAGGCTCAGTTGCCCTAATTCCTTCAAGAGTAAAGCCTGCTATTGATAAGGTTGAAGACTTTACTCATTACTTCCATGCACGTGTTCTTAAAAAGCACTGACCCACCGAATAACCTAATGGAGTGTTTCTTTTCTGTGCTGTGCTCACCAGCACTTCGATGCCACTTTCTACAAACAAGTGATAAGCTCCAGAGAACTACCTACGTTCCTCAGTTGTTATTTCTGATAGCTATTTCATTTTTATTGTTTCAATGGTTTCTTCATTTTTCTCATTGACTCAAGGAGAGAACAAGAAGAAAAAGAAAATATAATATGCTTGCTTCACCACCCTCCTGGTAGATAGACTCCAGACTGGACTGATTGAAACCCAAAGGAGCAGATATATATCTTCCCTGGAAAAGATATTTCTTATTTCCTATGCACCTGCCTTATGAATGCATACAGTAAGGGGTTTGGGATTTTTTTTTTTTTTTGACAAACGAAGTCTTTATTGAAACATCAAAACTCACTGAGACCAAACCTTGCTGGGAAGTATCAGTTTTGTCATAGATTTCTTTGAAACCCAAGATAAAACTTTCCACCAGAAGCTGAAAGAAAATGGCACTTCATCCCCCAGTTCATCAGGTTCCCCAGCTGCTCACCAGGCAGATAATGGGCCACAGTTTGGTCCCCTTACTTCCTGGTGGAGAAGGTCGGGGTTAGGGAGCAGATGTCTCCTAGTGAGAAGGTCAAACAGTTGCCCCAGAAGGGCTCAGTCACTTCTGCTGCAGCTCTTCCATTTTGTTGAAGAGGTGCATAATTAGTTCCCCACACCGAGAACCAGACTGATTAGAGACTTGATTGATTTAAAGTCTCCACACTAAACACGAATGCACTAATTAGACGACTACAGAATCCTTTCCACAAATCTTGGTTCAAATAATATTTAACTCTATACAACTCTAAGAAACACAACCAAATTCAACCACAATTGACCTGTAAAATCTGGCTGTATAAACTCTGTGGGAGAGCCTGAAGTCTTATCCTGGCTCCCTGAATTAAGCTTTAAACACCCATTTTTTGCCTCACACTCACCTAAGTACCAAAGCTTCAAATACAGAGAACAAAGAACAGAAAACCAGGATCATCATTCAAATCTCTCTGTCACCAAAGTACTTGGATGTTTTTTTTGGAACTGACAAATAAACCTCAGAGTGTTCTGCATTCTGTTGTGAGGCTACAAGCCCTGCAGAAGCTGGAGCACGTCTGCAACTCCAGGCATCCTATGCACAAATCTGAGAAAATGCTTTGAAAAAAGTAGCACACTGCTTATTATTTTTCTGGGTTGCATTACTGAATCCTATTAAATGTGCTATTAGATATGGGAAGATATTTTCTCAAACTACACTTTTCCTGCAGAATCTCATCTGCCATTGATCCTTCTTCTTTGAATTATCTCCAGCTTGAGCAGAACTGGCAGTCAGAGAGGGCATCAGTGTGGGTTTGCTGCCTGCCGGCACTGCTCTGCCAGGTCATGGTGAGGATGTTATGCCTTTGTCTGTATGCACAGTGCAGGTCTCTGGTTATTCCCAGAGGGACTCTGGGTTACCCACGCTGCACAGAACTCAGGGAATAACTCCATCCTTGGGGTTATCCAAAAGCCATTTGGACACAGTCCTAGACAACCTGCTGGAGGTGTCCCTGCTTGAGCAGGGTGGTTGGAAAAGATAAACTTCCAGAGGTTCAATCCAACTTCAACCATTCTGTGACTGCGTGCACCCTGCAGCATGATACCTGTCCATCCACAAGGCCAGGAGACACGTTTCTAGCAAGGCCCGTCCAAAGTGCTTCACTTCTGACTTGCCACCATGCACAACCCTGTGGTCCTTACCTTCAGCCCACAGCGAGGGCCCTTCCTGACTCATTTGCTGTTTGCACATGCTACAAAAATGGGGCAGGGCAACACAGGGTCATTCTTGCTGGGAAGTGGACCTTGATCTGAGACAAATACAAGGCATGGACAAAACCATGTCAAGGAATAGTGCAGCTGGCAAAGGAGGCCTGCCTGGCTGGCCAAGGGAGTGGGTGTGGGCCTTTGCTGTTTGAGCTGTGACTGCTGTTCAAGGGACAACCAGATCAGTCTGAATTGTGTTTCTGAGAAACCCCTAGATTTGGCTAACCAGACCATGACCTGAGCACCAGCTGGCTCCTCGCAGGCTGTGTGTCACCACTCCTCCTGTGCAATGTACTTGTACGGGCCCCGGGGCTGGAGAAGGGGCACGGGGGTGAGGGACAGCTGAAGACAGAGCAGGGAGGTCTGTGCACTGCAGGGAGCAATTTGCAACCAAATAAAGGCCCCTCCTGTCGATTTTTAATGTGTGTACATGCCTTTGTTTTCCTCCACATTGGCTGCATGCAATACAAGGTGCTGGCTCCAAGACAACCCAGTCCATATATACTGGTTGGTTGTGCAGTGAATGGGGAAGAACCTCCACCAGCCACGGGTTTGGCTGTGGGGTAAAGCAGAGGCTGGAAGGCAGTGGTGTCAGGCAAGACAGGGCTGGCTGAAACGGTCATTCCCATTTTGAATGAAATTCAAACCCCGTCTTCATCATAAACCCAGAGAAAAATCAATAGGTCAGTGAAATCACTAAACTGACGACAAATGTAGGTGGTGTGGAACTGCCAGTGCCCCACTGGTGATGAAGAGGACTGCAGAAGGACAGATGATGCACTGTTCATATTTAGCACAGTAAGTGCTTCTGCCTTCTGTAGGCTGCACCATCAATCAGCATGGAAACGGGCCTGAGTGTGGAGGTCATTTGCAAGGCAAAGCAGCTGAAATTGAGGCAGGACCTACATCGCTTAAAGCACTTCTGAGCTTGGACCATGTTGTCTTTCATTCTTGTATTCTGCAAGCCAGGCCGCAACACTGGAGGCAAGCAGAAAACTTGAGCAGCCCTGGAAATGAGTATGCACCTGCAGCTCAGGTAGCAGTTTGGGCTACAGGTTTATTTTAACATTTATCAATTTTTTAATGTCATGCTTGCCACAAATTCCCATGTAGGTTTTCTCTGTGTTGCTGCTCTAGCCTGACCTTAATTCCTTTGAAACAGGCTGATACTGTAGTTGTGTGATGGGTTTGCTCAGATAATTACACCTCAACATCCACTGCAACTCTTCTTGTGCCTTAATTTGAACAGAATAGAGTAATTTGGCACTTTGATTTGAAAACAGTGGGAGATGGAAAATCCACTGCACTCTGTGAACTTCTCTAAAAATCTGTAAACCCAGCATTTCTCTTTTGTTTCTTAGTTTGCACATTTCCAAACCATATGATAGTGAGTTAGTAGGAAATATTATCTTGTGGAAATTTTAAGAATTTCCAGTGGAAGCAGAATAGGAAAAAGAATTGTCTTATATTAAAGTTACTAATATGTTTTAACAAAGGGATGTATGTATACCCTTTTTTTCAAGCAATCTTTTGATTTAAGACACCTAGCTACACGGAGAGGTTATTGAAAATGAACTTGCATGCTACTAGAGTTAAGCGCGTGATAGCTAAAGCCATTTTCTTCTGTTGAATACTGTGAAGAAAAATCATATCTCTCCTTCAGTGTGTCCAGCTGGTACAGCTAGTTTCTAAGCATGTATCCAAATTATAAATATGTTAAACAACAATTTATGTTCCAATCCTGAAATTTCCCAGGATGTTATGAGCTTAGGAACGTTAAGAGATATCAAAGGCACAAGGCAGATATAACACTATTTTCCTATTAACTGGAAATTGTCTTAATTATCCAATAGTGTCTGGCCACAATATTTTCAGTTTTATGTTAAATTGTGTTTAGTTGCTGACCACAAATTGACTTCTCTCAAGTTTTATTTCAATGGCCTCTATACTGATACTCCTATCCTTACAGTATACGGCTCTTTAAAGCCCAAAGCAGAACTGGCACATTCTAAGACTGATCGTAAGATGGTTTCTGTTTGTTAAAAATTGATTTGTATGATGATTACTGGCTCGACTAATGTTTTCTGGATAATGCTCCACAAAACCCTATAGGGATGACCCATCAGGAATACCAGTAATACATTTTTTCTTTGTGCTGGGAACATTATACTACCTGAACTCATTCTTTATGGAATGAGTGATTTTAGACGAGACTAATAGAGCAGTAATTAATATAAAAATTAAAACAAAATTAATATAAAATCCAATTTTAGAGACCAGAGCCACTTTTATATGATACGGTGTCTTGTTTGATTTTCAGATCTAATCATTAAGGAAGTACATAGCCCCTTCTAATTCATCACATGCATCCCTCCCTTTAACTTATCTAGTTTCAGAAGGAAGATGTAGCAATTAGCTCTTTTTTTTTCATTGCTAACCATCTTATTATTTGAAGTTGGTGCTAGCAAGAACATTTATTGACAACTTTTTATTCTAATTCTTTCTGTCTCCCCTCTGTCCTTGAATTTCATCTCACCTATGAGAAAAACGGTAATTAAGGCAACAGTGGAAAACAACAACACTGGGTCTTCAGACTGTTCAGTACTTTACTACCAGTAATTGGTGTTTCACTGCAGGACAGTATCATAATTTTAATGTGATTTTTCAACTGAAGCATATAATGCAGCTCTTCATAGACACATTAATGAATGCTTATTGCTCCTTTACTGATTCCTGTATATTTACATTATCAGCCTTAGTAACAACTGAGACTTCCAGCATGCACTGTACTTCAAAAAAAAAAAAAAGATTTTAACATGAAATACTTTTTCATTCAATGAAAGGTCTGCTTTTTATGTGAAGCTACTCAGGCCACAGTTTTTACAAAACATCTCCAAAACCACAGGAAGTAAAAATAAACTATGGGATTTATTTATTCCAACTGAAGTGAATGAGCTAAAAAAAAATCTGATACTCGGTAGGTTTTACCACTGTGTTATGCAAAAAAAATCTTTCAATATTTATAATTGGACCCAGATTTCAAGGTTAAGGTCCTCATATAATAAACTATTACACTTCAAAAGAATGCACAGTTAAATAACCAGAACATTTATAATGTACATTCACAGTCTACAACAATAGTTTTATGCCACAGTAACCAGCTGGAACAAATGGGAGTTATAGCAGTATAAAACCCTAGAAAAGCTGTGATTAATCAGGTATAGGTCCCTATGGCACGTAACTATATTATTTGCATAAATAGAGGCAGGTGTATTCAAAATCACGCTCAAGAAAAGAGGTAAGACCGCTGAAGGAAGACAGTTGGAATTTACCCCCAAAAGTATCATTTACCTCTAAGCATAGCTATCACCGATCAAGAGAATGAAAGACTACATGCTTCTGTGGCTGCAGCCATGGTTTTATGTTTGTAACATTATGTCAAGCTCAGCCATGAGCGTTTTGACGTAAAGAAATAGAAGAGAGAAAAACGGGGAGGATGCAGAAGCAAAAGGAGGAAAGAATGAGGAAAGGCAGCAATAGAAAAATTAATCTGTATTGCAATTCCACCGACACACAAAGTTTTCCTGAACATTAATTATTGTTTGTAGCGTTACTCACTTACCAACATCAGGATCAGTGGCTTGGACTCTTGTTAACAAAGCTTTAGTGGCTGTATTCTCATAGACGCACGCAGTGTAGTGATCAGAGGAAAACACTGGTGGATTATCATTAACGTCTTCTAAAATGAGATGGATTTCTGATTGGCAAAACCTGCCACCACCATCAGTAGCTCGGGCAACCAAGTTGTACACAGGGATTTTCTCTCGGTCAAGAGGGGCCAAGGACTTCAGCTCACCTAATTGATTAAAAGCAGCAGCCATCATTACTCCTGTAGCAACATCACCAATTCTAGATAGTGTGAGTATCTCAAAAACATGTATTTCACAGGAGCAGGAAAGAGAAAAAAAGTCAACCTTGCTTACTCCAATGAATGGATTAAAAACTCACAGCAGCGTCACCTCTCCCTGCTCTTTATCCAACAAAGCGAGGATCCAATATGAGTGCAGGGAGGACAAGCCACTCATGGTGGCCTTCAACAGCCTACAACTTCACTCATATGAACACCACTGCGTTTTTCCAAGTCCGTCTCTCTGTTACTCTCAAGATTTATAGACTCCTAGACACAGAAACACATTCTGAATCTGATGACAGTAGTCGTAACGAACTCTAAAGTTATCTAACGGCTACTGTTCAAAAATAACATCAACATCCCCTGCTTCTCCCCACAAAGCAATCTTCAACCAGCTCTGAATTCCCGTAGAACCCTCCGGCATCTAGTTTGAAATAAACTTCTTATTCTCATACAGAGGTGGGTATCACAACAAACATTAACAGTAACAAAAAGTCAGCTTATTCGGACTGTGAGAGCTTTACTGATGATCCATTTTCCACTGCACAGATAAACAGCTGCCAAACATTGCCACATCAGCAATCAGCCACTACTAGTTGGAAGACAAGGTTTGGGTTAATTTTGTAAAGGGTGTAATCTACAGTTAAATACAAAATTTGTTCTTGAAGAGGTCAATACTTCCCCTTCCACACACTGCATAGGTCTCCAAAGACCTCTTCTGTCAGTAACGCTATGGCAATAGCGGGCGCTGCCTCCTGCTAGTCAGGCAGAGGAAACAGAAGGAAGGACTTAGTCTATCATTATGGAAACCAAATTCCCAAGAATAACAGAGGGGTGGGATTTTTATTCATGGGAAAATGGTTTTATTTAGCTTTACTTCATAATAACCATAAAATCTAGATCTTTGCAGAGATCAGTATCTTTTTCCAGACCAACTGCCAAATGTACAAGACCTCTGTAACATTCCACTATGACCACAAATTCATTGCTGATATCCTTTCTCCTCAAAAATCTATGTATAAAAGGAATGTCTTTTTTACAGGGTTTAAATACCAATATATCTAGACCAAGGTGGAAGAAGTGAAGTCCAAAGGTGAAAGAGGATCCTGTTGGCATCTTCTCCTCTTCTGTATCAAAAAGACTGTAGGACAGGCACATGTTGGACAGGCAGGTGATCTGAGACAGCCAGTATGGCTTCACCAAGGGCAAGTCTTGCCTGACCAACCTAGTGGCCTTCTATGATGGAGTGGCTCTATCAGTGGACAAGGGAAGAGTTACGTCTATCTGCACTTCTGTAAGGCCTTTGACATGGTCCCCCCCAACATGCTTCTCTCTAAATTGGAGAGATATGGATTTGACGGGTGGACTGTTTGGTGGATGAGGAATTGCGTGGATGGCCGCATCCAGATGTTAGTGGTCAACGGCTCAATGCCCAGTTGGAGATTAGTGATGAGTGGTGTCCCCAGGGGGTCTGTACTGGGACCAGTACTGTTTAATATCTTCATAAATGACATAGTGGGATTGAGTGTACCCTCAGCAAATTTGCAGATGACACCAAGCTGAGTGGTGCGGTTGACATGCCTGAGGGACGGGATGCTATCCAGAAGGACCTGGACAAGCTTGAGAGGTGGGCCCATGTGAACCTCATGAGGTTCAACAAGGCCAAGTACAAGGTCCTGCACCTGGGTCTGGGCAATCCCTGGAATAAATACAGGCTGGGGGATGAAGGGATTGAGAGCAGCCCTGCTGAGAAGGACTTGAGGGTACTGGGGGTGAAAAGCTGGACATAAGCTGACAATATGCACTCGTAGCCTAGGTGGCCAACTTTATCCTGGGCTGCATCAAAAGATGTATGGGCAGCAGGTCGAGGGAGGTGATTCTGCCCCTCTGCTTTGCTCTCGTGGAACGCCACCTAGAGTACTGCATCCAGCTCTGGAGCCCTCAACACAGGAAAGACATGGACTTCTTGCAGTGGGTCCATAGGAGGGCCACGAAGATGATCAGAGGGCTGGAACATCTCTCCTATGAAGACAGGCTGAGAGAGGTGGGGTTGTTCAGCCTTGAGAAGAGAAGGCTTCAGGGAGACCTTATTGCAGCCTTTCAGTAATTAATTAAAGGCAGCTTTTAAGAAAGATGGAGATAAACCTTTTAGCAGGGCCTGTTGTGATAGGACAAAGGGTAATGATTTTAAATTAAAAGAGGGAAGATTTAGACTAGATATAAGGAAGAAATTTTTTACGCTGAGGGTGGTGAAACACTGGCACAGGTTGCCCAGAGAGGTGGTAGATGCCCCATCCCTGGAAACATTCAAGGTCAGGTTGGACAGGGCTCTGAGCAACATGGTCTAGTTGAAGAAGTCCCTGCTCATTACCAGTGGGTTTGACTAGATGACCTTTAAATGTCCCTTCCGACTCAAACTATTCTATGATATGTGTCTGACCTAACTTGAGGTCTGGCAGGGAAACGAGAAGGTCGGTATCCACTGTTCTGATTACAACATTCAACCTGTCCAACAAAGATGTCCTTCCTTCTCCTTCCTACCACTGCCACTGCTGAAGTGGTCATCCATGGCTGGCCTAACTGAAA
>NW_009647680.1:3114474-3168005 GCF_000708025.1 Charadrius vociferus
GAAAAGCTGGACATAAGCTGACAATATGCACTCGTAGCCTAGGTGGCCAACTTTATCCTGGGCTGCATCAAAAGATGTATGGGCAGCAGGTCGAGGGAGGTGATTCTGCCCCTCTGCTTTGCTCTCGTGGAACGCCACCTAGAGTACTGCATCCAGCTCTGGAGCCCTCAACACAGGAAAGACATGGACTTCTTGCAGTGGGTCCATAGGAGGGCCACGAAGATGATCAGAGGGCTGGAACATCTCTCCTATGAAGACAGGCTGAGAGAGGTGGGGTTGTTCAGCCTTGAGAAGAGAAGGCTTCAGGGAGACCTTATTGCAGCCTTTCAGTAATTAATTAAAGGCAGCTTTTAAGAAAGATGGAGATAAACCTTTTAGCAGGGCCTGTTGTGATAGGACAAAGGGTAATGATTTTAAATTAAAAGAGGGAAGATTTAGACTAGATATAAGGAAGAAATTTTTTACGCTGAGGGTGGTGAAACACTGGCACAGGTTGCCCAGAGAGGTGGTAGATGCCCCATCCCTGGAAACATTCAAGGTCAGGTTGGACAGGGCTCTGAGCAACATGGTCTAGTTGAAGAAGTCCCTGCTCATTACCAGTGGGTTTGACTAGATGACCTTTAAATGTCCCTTCCAACTCAAACTATTCTATGATATGTGTCTGACCTAACTTGAGGTCTGGCAGGGAAACGAGAAGGTCGGTATCCACTGTTCTGATTACAACATTCAACCTGTCCAACAAAGATGTCCTTCCTTCTCCTTCCTACCACTGCCATTGCTGAAGTGGTCATCCATGGCTGCCATCACTGAAACACCTGGCTGATAACCAAACGTAACCTAACTCTAGTTAAGGAAATCGGCACCCACTGATGTCAAGGGATTAAGAAGGTTATTCAGAAACATTCAGTTGTCATCTTACCATTTTCTGGATCTAAGAAAAATTTATTGTTCCCAGCACCATAGAGAGAATAGCGAATTTCACCATTAGACCCGATGTCAGCATCTTTAGCACTGATTTTAAGAATGACTTTGTTTGATGGAATGTCTTCAGGAAACAGAGCTGTATATTCAACCTAGAGACAAAACAGAAATGTAAGCTATGCTGTAACAGTATTTTATAGTCTTTGCACAACCTTTTTTAAAAATCTCGGTAGTGCATCTTCCTATACAGGAAACAATTTTCCTTTAAGTAACACACTCCTAGAGATTCAAATCACCACTAAGCTTTGAGGTGTCACAAAAACAATGTAAAATTATGACTCTTAATAGGGCTCGTCTTAGGTGTTAAATGTGGTCTCATTTTCTGTCTTCTGTTTGTTTCATCAACACCCATGAAATGGAAACTATAATGAGCGTGCTAATGAAGATAACTGGTTTTATCACCTCATCCAGCGGTGTTTGAGGCAGATACACTGTGATTCCCCAGAGTGGCGCTTGCAAAGGCGGTAGTCCATCAGTGATAATGTAATGATGGGAATTATATGAGTATATACACACAGATATATAAAAGATTTTGTGCGCAGAACTGTTAGGAAACTCTGGGTTTTGCCATGTCTTTTTTTTTCACACAGACCTTTCTGTTGCAGCAGTATCAGTTCCCCACGTTGCTCTTCCACACAATAAGAGACAGCTAGCGCTGTGAAAGCTGTGACCAGGCCACACTACATGCATGCCCAACAACAGGAGAGCAAGCTACATTCTTCTGCCTTTTCCACTGGGCTTCTGACATCTTCCAGGTTCAGGAAGGTTGGAGTGAAACTCGATTGAAATCATTTCCACATTGGTTGTAAAGGGAAAGCACATTTTTTTCTGCAGGGGAGGAGTGGCTGTCCAGTGCCACCTCACAACGCTTAATTTTTTCTGAAGCCAACTAACGCCACTGCGGAGAAGACTCCTCTGCTACCTTTACTAGACCATTATCCTTTCATCTTGGCTTCACAGGACTGTTTCATCCTGCTCTTCTCCAAGATCACTCCAGATCCCTCAACTAAGACCTTAAGGACGAAAATGAGCGTTGCCAGTGAATACCTGTAAATAGCAGGGACACCCATAGGGAAACCATCTCTTCCAACACACGAGTCGACTAACTCACCTGTTCACAAACTGGATTATTATCATTAACGTCAGTGACGGTCACTTCTACGGCAGCTTGGGTTACAAAGAGGCCATCCGTGGCGGTGATGTTCAGATAATAAACGTCTTGCTCTTCTCGATCTAGAGGCCTTTTAACATAAACCTTCCACTCATTCTGAACCAGTCCCAGAGCAAACTTCCCTTTGGGATTCCCTCCTGCAACAAGACAAGCAACACGCAATGGGCTGGGGTGTCCCTTCAGAACTCCCACCTAGTTTAAACACACAGATGCATCGCAGAGGACCTGGACTAAGCAGCCGTCATTTGTTTTACAGTGATCGGTGCTTTCAAACTAGCAGACTCAGGAAATCTGTAATGAGATTACACTCCCTGCGTTTATTGCCCCCCGAACGCCTTGTATGAAACTGAACCAATAACTTTCAGTGGAAACAAAATCCATTTAGCAGAGCTGAAGATGATCTCTTGTTTAGTTCCCCGTAAGGGCAATCAAATTCAAACTGTGAACAATCAATAGTCCTCTCAGGCTGGTACAATTGTCTTTCCATTTAGTCTCAGGAGAGGATGTAATACACCGTAGCTCTTGTTACCAAGACAATTTCATTAGCTGTTGATTATGCAATCAAGGACTGGAAGTGGGTTCTATTAAGGAATCCTCTAATGAAAGCTTTATCATACAGCTGCGCTGTTCTGCTCATTAAAATTCTAGTTTTAAAAAAAGTTTACATGACACAGGAAGACACATTAGTATTAAATAGTCCTAACAAGAGGTCATTTGAGGAGCAGTTGGAAGATAAGCAGTACAATTAGATCAAATGTATCTGAGAGTGAAAGCTGGTGAAAGGAGTGCAGGAGACGAAGCAGAAGAGCTTTTTATCGTGCCTTAACACTGATGCTGAACCTGGCAATGTTGCTCTTCTACATCATTAAATTGCCTGGTGACAAAAGCAGGTTGGCAGAGGGAAAGTTTTAGTCCACATCATCCTCAGGAAGGACGGACATGTCACATGCAGAAGAGTACAATAATCAAGGTGGGCACAGTTGCCGTTAATGTTTCCTACAGTTATTTACTCTTTCATCTGAAATGGTACAATTCCCTGCCTGCTCCATGAAGAAACCACCTTCAATGACTTTTCTCTAAGCCCAATTGACCAGATAGTAAAATCTCTTAAACCGGTGTTGTGGCTTAACCTCAGTAGGCAGTTAAGCTCCACACAGCCGCTCGCTCATTCCCCAACTAGCGGGAAAGGAGAGAAAATTGGAAGGGAAAAAGTGCGGAAGCTCGTGGGTTGAGATAAAGTCAGTTTAATGGGTAAAGCAAAAGCTGTGTGCATAAGCAAAACAAAATAAGGGATTCATGGCAGGTGTTCAGCCATCTCCAGGAAGGCAGGGCTCCGTCAGGCATAAGAGTTACTTGGGAAGACAAATTTAATTACTCCAAATGTCCCCCCTTCTTCCTTCTTCTCCAGCTTTTATTGCTGAGCATGATGCTATACAGTATGGGACACCCCTTTGGTCAGTTGGGGTCAGCCGTCCCGGTTGTGTCCCCTCCCAACTCCTTGTGCACCCCCAGCTTACTCGCTGGTGGGGCGGTGTAAGAAGCACAAAAAGTCTTGGTTCTGTGTAAACACTGCTCAGCAATAACTAAAACATCCCTGTGTTATCAACACTGTTTTTGTCACAAAACCAAAACATAGCCCCATACCAGCTGCTATGAAGAAAACCGAATCTACCCCAGCCAAAACCAGTAAAGCCAACTACCCAGTCTTCTTTGCCCAGCGTCTAGCATAATCCTGGTCTGTAAAAACATATCTGCACTTTTAGTGATTTAGGCTAGAGCACCATAGTCACAGCAAACTCATGTGCTATAGAAACTGCGCGAAGACATAGAAAAAGCATCACTCTGCTCCACTGGGTGAACTTTAATTCCAGCTAACCTGCTACTAGCTCTTTCCCCACCATATTAAGCTTTCTCCCGTGCTCTCCCATGCAGAAATGCAATCTGAGAACTACTTTTCATGTTTCTCATGTATAAAAGTGGCATAAAATATTAAGGGAATGTCTATTCTTTCTTGTAACAGGATCAAGAATGGGAGGCATGCTAGTGTACTTTTGCTCACAGCTTGTTCAGGGTCCTGACATGTGTCGTGGGATCTGTCCAAGCTCAGTGGTAAGACTGGGTTCTTAAACTTTCCTCTCTAGTACTTGTGTTGAATATTTGAGTAAACAAGTATTTTTTTAAAAAAAAAATAAATCCAATGCTGAATTTTTCTGAGTTGCCTCTGCTGTCAAGCGATTAGGTGTCACTGTTTTTCCTTCTGATGTCACAATTCTGTCAGTTCCCAGGGACCTTCTTAGCAAAAAAAAAGAAGGCAGAGAAGATCTGAACTTGAAACTGAGCTCAAAAGTAAGTAAAAAAAGTCTAATGCACATTTCATACCTTCCTTCTACATCAAAAAGCAGAAAAGAGGTCACAGGCTGTAATCTATGCCTTCTTCATTAGCTACCAATGACAAGATAGACTGGTTTCCATTTAATATGAAAACTAAGTCAGTTGAGGCAGGCTAGGCAAATCTTTCTTGTTAAGCATCATCATTTGTGCTAGCTGTAACTGTGTCAAAAAAGCATGCTGTAATGAATAAGATTTCCAGAAAATTAGTCAGATATACATTATAATTATAAAAGGCCCTCTAGTCATACAGAGAACAAAACTGATATATCAAAACATAGGTATTTTCTGTTGACAGAAAATCACCTTTTCAGATCGCAAAACCAAGCAGATGTCAATTTTCCCACTGATTTCTATGACAGTCTGGAATAATCATCAGACGACCCAGTTAAACCTTGTTTAATCTGTTGTGTGATATAAACACATTTCTCCTAAAGAGGGTTACACAGTATGTCAGTGCACACTACAGGCCAGATCTGAATACATCCGAGGCAATGGGAATCTGTCCATTGACTTGAGTCTTAATGTGACTTCAAAGAAGGTAGACCCCTGCTGATTGACATTAAATTCTCTATTCAGTTCAGCACCAGCATAAAAAAGCTTAACTTTCCTTTATAAAAGGCTGCAATCTTGTCACAGTGAGTTTAATGTTGTAAACCATTAATAGAAATGGTCTTAAATGTTCTTATTTAGCTTCATGATATCAATCAGTGCTTTTCTGCATATTAATCCTTTTGTAAAAGGAAATGATTAAGTGTCCCGAGCAACTATGAAGCAATACACTCAAGATATGGGTATCCCATTTCTAAGAAAAGAGGAAAGGTAAAATCTAATTAAAATCAGCTGGTGGCTTTTATGGCTGGCAGTAACACTAGCTTGGAGCAATTTTAAAATCACTGTTGCTTTGTTGTTGATGGAATGGCTTTTAAATCATACATAGGAATTTGGGGAGTATGTATAAAAAAAAAGTCCTTGGAATCCCTTTTTTCCCCCTTTAGTCCACTAGAAAAGGACCAATTTGAATGACCAAGAAACCTGTGCAATAAGCAGCAAACACGTAACAGTTTATCTGCGTGACTTTTTCATTAGCGCTACCTTTCATTTTTTTTGCTTCTGAGGACTGGCTATATGCGTTGTTGATGGAAGACAAAGGTGGAAGTTGTACTATAAAGTGTAACAGAAATAATGAGATGTAAACACTAAAATATCGTCAAGGAAATACTGTTAAAAAATGGAAAGGTAAAAAAATCGACACTGTGGCCCAGGGAACCATTTTCTAGTACTTATACATATGTCTTGACGCAGATCTCATTCTGCAGTGATTAATTAACTTTTTCACTAATATATGTAAGCAGATTCAGTTTCCTAGGGGCGTTCTAATTAATTAGTTTTTCGCTCTGAATAATGTAGCTTTTCTAAACGGAAGCCTTCTGACTACATGCATTAATGGATTCTTTAAAATCTTTTGGCAGTTTTCTTATGTTCTCCTTTGAATGTCACAACAGTGAAGTGCTAGCTACAAAAAACACTCCAGTAACTTTTTAGAAAGGCTTTGAGGCTAAAAGAATCAGCATTATCTTTTATCTTTTGTTACTTGAAGTTTAAATAATGCTCTCCTTCCCTCCCTACTCAGCAAATAGTACAAAGCCAAATCAAGCTCAAGTTTAAGAAAAGAAGGAAAACAGCCAGATACAAATGAAATGCAGAGACACAGTGTTCCAAAATAAACAAATCCTGACACACATCATTACTAATGCACACACAGAGGGAATTATAACGGCTAAAAAGGAACTGAAAACTAGAAGCCAACAGTATCAGTTTTCACTGCAATGTCCCAATCTGGGAGGGGGAACTGAATGTTTACTAACTTATTTATTTAGTTTCTCTCTTATATTTATGCATTTATTTAGATAGTTTCAATTCCCAATTAGAACTCTAGGCATTTGCATCACATAAAATCAATAGGTTTATCCCCCACCCCCAGTTTAAGATGTTGCATGTTTACTGAGCTGCCGAAATGATAAACCCAATCCTCTTAGCTTTACTATCATAAAATTGCAGATGCTGTTCTTCAGCCTGCAGCACAAGTCCTCCCCAAACACTGAAACATCCATTTCTCCAGAACTTCAGGATCTCAAATATAAAATAAAAGCAAACAAAAAATGTCACTTTGCTCATACTGGGCAATCAACCCAGAAAAAAACCCATTGTGTACAACGCCAGTTCTTTCTTCAAAAACACACTGTCTTTCTTCCTTGTATTCAGCTGAACCAAGCTTGAAGACTATTATTTCTCCTTACATTTACGTGCCTGATGGAGCCTAATTAACATCACTGAGGAACACAAAACACTTTACTGTACCAAAGTCCTAGCAACGGACATTCTTCTGGTGGCTTTTATTAATTTACCACAGTTAAATCTTGGTAATATCTGGCTGGGTCTAGGCTGGCTAAACATCCCAGCCAAACATCAGTGGAGCCCCGGTTTTAGCCAATGACCTTAAAAGAGCCTTCAAAAGAAAACTACTGTGCTCCCTAAGTGCATTTGTGTCATCTCACTTCCTATTGATTTTCTATTAAGATTTATATGTAGTACTTCTCCTTTGTGAACATCTCCAGCTGCTATCAAACTACAAATAACAAAGGGTAGTACAAAATCTTTTCCCCCACCATCAAATGCAGATGAAGGTGGATCTGAAAATGGCAACTACTTGCCAGAATATATATTTATCCACCAGAATGTGGTGGATAAACCCCTTTTCAAAGTTGACCAGAAGACTGCAATAAGTGTTTGTATTTCTCAAAAGAGTGCAAAGGGTTCTTCAGTGATCACATTTGACTCAGAATGTTTATTTCTTTCTTCTCCTAAATGATGATTTTTTCCATCTATCTTCTGTGTTCTAATTTTCTCTAGGTGCATTTGCACAAAGCTGTTTTTGGTGGATCCACATGTTATTCTCACAACTTGTTTTCTTCTCCTTTTTTTTTGTCAGTGTTCTGTTTTTCCTCAGAGTTTGTTTATTGTATTCACAGAAGTTTCCATGTCTCAAAATGCCTCTGGAAAGCCAGAGCATTTGAATACTTGTCTAGCTAATCTGATTTCATGAAATATTCAAGTGCGGTTCCTGAGCTCAACTTGGGATAAAGTGTGAATAGACAATTCCGTTAGTTAAACTATACTTTAATATGTTTTGACATTTTAATCAAAAGAACCTAATTTCTCCATGTGCATTTCCCAAATTCAAAGGATATATTCAAAGACAGTGGAATTTCTGAGCTCATACACTTTAGCAATTATACAGTAGGCATTAGAGAAACTTTTGGCCTTTGACATCTAGTGTTTTCAGAAACTAAAATGCCAGCAAAATATCTGTTGTATTTTAAACTGTGATAGAAATTAAGGTACAAAATCATCTATAATTTTTGAGTCATAGCTGACAGCTATTATTCCAAAGTCCAGTTATTGCTAAATTAACAGCACAGGAATATGAAGAAAATGTTATGCAACTAGAAGGATAATTCATTATGAGAGATGACTGAAAGACTTCAGAACAAAGAGAAAAAAATACCGTCAGCTAATGGTCATGGTTTACTAACATATGTTTGTTACAAACATGAAAGGCTTGTATTTCCTATAGTACTTTCTATACTGGGATCCCCAAACTCCTTCAAATATCACCAAATCTCTTGGATGAGGCACTAACAGTTTACTTTTATGTATGTGGGAACTGAGGCACTGGCAGCTAATGCACCTGACCCAAAGCCTGCAAATCCTGTGTTTTATCCACAAGACTAGTTTTGCCTCTAGTTCTAATATCCTACTACATGCCACATGTTGAGTATCCTACAACACGTCACACTATGAACACATAGTCTTTGAAAACCTTTAAACTGAATCCAGACTTTCACGTAAGTGGTCAGAATTAATTTCTGGCTGCTTTGAAAATGATGCTACTTCTGGTGTGTAATACAGACAATCTATGGTTAACTGGAACATCACACCTTTCCCTCCACACCATCCCACAGCCATTTCCAATTTGAAAGCTAATGAAGAAGTAGGAGTCTCATCCTCCAGAGCAAAATACACAAACTGGTATCCGGTTAGTTAAGTCATTTTTGCCCATAGCCTGCTACTTTCATGCAGTCTTGTGTCATCCAAATTCTATCCAGTGAGAAAAATGTGGATTTGTCCAATAATCTGGTTATTACTATGCAATTA
This sequence comes from Charadrius vociferus, assembly GCF_000708025.1. Taxonomy (NCBI): domain Eukaryota; kingdom Metazoa; phylum Chordata; class Aves; order Charadriiformes; family Charadriidae; genus Charadrius; species Charadrius vociferus. Next base: position 3,123,233 of record NW_009647680.1, read on the forward strand.
ATATTAGCTCTTGGATTGTGAAGGTTGTGACAAAGTTGTTCCCTAACAAAATCTGTTGGACAATGCAAGCTGTAGGCAGAAGAAATAACTGCAGCACCCCATCACTCATAACATGCTCACACAAAAGCCAGTCTGAATATAGGAGAAAAGAATGATAATAAATATAGCACAATAGGAAAGAGGAATGTTACCACACTTTGAAAAATAGGTTAGTAATGTAATCGAAATTGCCTTATGCTGTATATAACAATGCATGGCAGCTAACCAGTACTTTTAAGTGGATTACTATTTCCCTGGCCAGAAATCTGTGCTGATAAGAAATGGCATCCCCCCACTCCCTTCCAATGTAAAACTCATTCCTCACCCCCCCCAATAGTGGTTTTTCACAGTGGCTCCTGCATGCACTTTCCTATCTCAAAAAGAAAAATGTTATTTCAAAAAATGTTAAATGCTTGGGAATGTAAGGATTTTCTCCTTAAGAATAAAATGTTCTTCTTCCTTTGGTTGAAGCCTTAAGTCATGATGGTTTCCACGCTGACACATCAATTACGATGGGTTGATGGGTCACACTACATTGCACTGCGGCAAATCATGAAGCATTAATCTTGGAAATTAGAGAGAGAATAACTCAGACAAACAGACACACACTCCCTTTCCCTCTTTTCAGCTTTGCTAGTTGCTGCAAATTCTGTCCAAATTGAAAAAAAAAAGCAACATAAAGAGATGCAATTGCCTGATTCACAGGGATAATTTAATTGAAACCCTGCTAAACATTAACCTAAAATTGGACACATGCACAGTTCTTCAGGAAAGCTGGTTTTGGGAAGAAAGCATGCAAGTTGTTTCTTACCTGTAATATGGTAGCTAACCTGCCGGTTGACATCAGATGTGTCTTCATCCCAGGTGCTAAGAACAGCCACAACTTCCCCTGGGGGGTCACTCTCCTTCACTGACCCTCTGTACACCTCATGCTCAAAGACGGGTGCGTTATCATTTATATCTGTCACAGTAACTGAGACCAAGGTGGTTGATGACAAGGATAAAGTTTCCCCCAGATCTGAGGCCACCACTGCAAAGGTGAAAGCAGGATCCTTTTCATGGTCCAGATCCTTCAGTGTGCTGATCCAGCCGCTGTTGCTATCAATGGTGAACGCTTCTGTGATCTTCTCCAGCTCTGATTCCACTGCGAGCGTATATGTGACCTGTCCGTTTGCACTCGAGTCTGCATCAACCGCTTTAACTTGCATAAGTTTTGTTCCTATGGGCATCCCTTCCATTATTATAGCGTCATAGCTAGCCGTTTCAAACATGGGCTTGTTGTCATTTACATCCAATACCTTAACCTCCACATCCACAGTCAACACTATGTCTACTTTGTCTAACTGAACAGTGGCCGCAACTTTGAAGTGAAAAGCAGGATTTGTCTCGTGGTCAAGTCTCTTATCCAGTTTTATGAGCCCCGTGTCTTGCTCTATGATGAAAACCCCATCTTTGTTGTTTTCAGTCAGCTCACCATTAACTGTACTATACAAAGCACCCTGATTAGGCAAAACATGCAGAATGTCAATGGTACTACCTATGAGGGTGTCTTCCGCTATGGTAAAAGAATACTGGGGCTGAGAAAAGGAAGGCAAAATAGTTTCTGGGGGTAAAACATGGATGTAGACAGGAATGAGGGAATGCTTTACAGGAATACCTCCATCAACTGCTTTGACAAAGAATGACAGAACTGTGTTTTTCAGCTGGGTAAAGCTACCCTTGGTGACCATCCATCCATTGTCGGGATCTATTTCAAGCAGATCAGCTACTGAAACGGAGGCTTCGCTGTACAGAGAATAGGTAATTCGGGAATTGGCCCCATCATCTGGATCTACTGCTTGCACTTGGGTCACCAAGTAACCTTTCCCAACATCTGCTTTGACACTTGCTCTGTACTCGACCATCATAAATTGAGGAGCATTGTCATTCTCATCCACTACTATCACTCTCACAGTGCAAAACGTAGTCCTGCCACCTCCATCGAGGGCTCTCAAAAATATGCCGATATCACTTTCCAGCGGGTTCTCCCGGTCTAACCTCTCAGTTGTCAGAATCTGCCCATTGCTATCAATCAAAAATCGGTCCTTGGCAAAGTCATTTATTATGGAGTAGCTTATCTGGCTGTATACACCTGAATCCCCATCTGTTGCCTTCACATGGATTACCTTAGTTCCAGGAGCAGCATTTTCTCTAACCTCTGCAACGTAAACGCTCTGCGAAAACACAGGGCTGTAGAGGTTGGCCCCAAGGATCTGTATGTGCACCTGAGCTGTGCTGGTGAACAGCCCGTCTGACACAGAGACATTTAGGCTGTACATGGGCTCCATTCTCTGTTTGCGATGGTTGGAAAGTGTGATAACACCACTCTTGCTGTCCATAATAAAACTGGTCCGATCGTTTCCTGATAGGATGCTGTACTCCAGTCTGTCAAAATCAGAGCTGTCGGCATCAGAGGCTTGGACACAAGTCACAAAATGACCCCGAGGTGCCAGTTCACTCACATACGATTCATATATCAACTGGTTAAAAACTGGAGGGTTGTCATTCATATCTGTTATTGAGATACTAACAAGAACCTCACTGCTTAGTGGTGGGAACCCATTATCCGTTGCTCTGACTTTCAAACTGCACTGCTGTATGAGTTCATGATCCAGCATCCGGGCTGTCAGAATTAGGCCACTGGTGCTGTCTATATGGAAATAGTCCGTGCTGTTAAAGGTGTCCTGGACTATCTGATACTGCACAATCCTGTTATTGTCAGAGTCAGCATCAATAGCAACAACCTGCAGTACAGGAGTCCCAATCAAAGATGCTTCAGACAAAGTAGCATTATAAGCCGACTGATCGAAAACCGGAGGATTATCATTCACATCGTTAATGATCAAGTCCACAGTGACCTCAGCTCGAGCGCCAGTGAGGGCATCACTGGCTCGCACCATCAGCTTGAAAAGAGAATTTATTTCATAGTCCAGTGGGCTGATGACACTCAGAACTCCAGTATCAAAGTCGATATTAAACTGGTTGTAGGGATCTCCATCAACAATGATATAAATGATACCTTGGCCTTCTGGACTGGTTGCATTTATGCTTAAAATTGGTGTGTGCATTTCCACATCTTCATTCACAGAAGCCGTATAGAAGGGCTTATCAAATACGGGCATCGCTTTGTTAACAATGGTAATGGGGAGCTCTACCGAAGCAGACAAGGAAGGGTTACCGCCATCTTTTGCAAGAATGACAACCAAATACTCTATATTAGACAAATCAGAATTGAAGGCTTCTTTTAAAGTGACACTGCCAGTTCCTCTATCAATTTCAAAATGTCCATAGTCTTCCTTCAGAAGATAGGACACCTCACCATTTTCACCCTTATCTTTATCAATAGCCGTCACTCGATATATCAGGGTACCAGGCTCAGCATCAACTTGCACAGCAGCGTAGTATGGAAGCCCTACAAACACTGGGGCATTGTCATTTATGTCCTCAATGTAAACCCTCACCACCACACGAGCGACACGAAGGTGATCTAGTTCACGGCTTGCTTCCACCACCAGCTCGTACAGCTCTTGTTCCTCTCGGTCGAAGGGGATGCCAGTTGTCTGAATGACTCCTGAGGTAGACTTGATTTTAAATTTGTTGCCTGGGTTTAATATACTGTATTTCAACGGCTCATTGAGGCGGTTACCAACAGCATTCACCACAGCAATCTTGGTGATATTGGTGGTGTTTTCTGAGATAGAAGTGGAGTAAAAATTTTGTGTGAAATGGAGGCCACTATCCATGGCTTCTTTTACCATTATTGTCACCATAGCCGTGCTATAAAATTTCCCATCAGATACTCTTACTATTAGCATATAGTGGTCTTTGGAGAGGCTATTGTTTTTAATGGTGAGTACCCCTGTGCTTGAATCAATTAAAAAATGGTCCATATTGCCTTCAATTAGACTATATGTTAGCTCAGGGGGGATCTCTGAATCTGGGTCTGTAGCCTTGACTTTGAGAACCTCAACACCAATGTAGGTGGGCAGGAGCAAAACTGTCTCAAATACAGCCTGGCTGAAGACTGGTGGGTTGTCATTGACATCAGTTACCTCAACGGTCACTTCAACTGGGCTCTCCGCTGTAAGCTGGGGATTCCCACTGTCTCTCACATGCACGTGGAAGTGGAAGTGGGCTATTGTTTCATGATCTAAATTTGCAATTGTTCTGATTGCACCTGTGCTGGAATCTACCGTGAAATACTTTTTTGCAGTAGATTCAACAATCTGGTAGACAAGCAAAGCATTCTGGTTGCTGTCAGCATCAGTGGCACGTATCACGAGGGGACTGTTATTTGCGCTCCGGACGATGCTATTTACAGGAGCAGCTTCACTTATGCTGCCTGAGTACTGAGAGAAGAGAAAAACTGGTGGATTATCATTTTCATCAACAATCTGAATGTTCACAGTGGCATTTGATGCCATGCCTGCCATATTTGTTGCCTGTACGATGAGCTGATAGAAAGAAGAACGCTCATAATCAAGGGCCTTTTGACTGGTGATCACTCCAGAATATGGGTTTATAGTGAAGACTCCATCCACATTCCCATCTTTAACTTCATAAACTAACGTGGACTGACTGATGGCAGAGAGAGAGATGACAGAAGTACCAATATCCACATTTTCATTAACCTCCGCTTGGTATTCTTTGAGAGTGAACTTAGGGTGGGAGTTATCTGCCATCGTCACAGATATCCGCACAATTGCTGTTGCAGACAGCGGTGGAGAACCTTGATCAGTCACTTTGACTGACAAAACAAACTGTCCCATTGTGGTTAAGTCTGGCTCCTTCAGTAATGTAATGATTCCTAAAACTGGTTCAATCTTGAATGTGTTTCCCGTATTTCCTAAAACACAAATATTGGAAGCAAATTAGAAATGAAATACAATGCACTTAATGATAATTTAAACCAGGAGCAATTACCTGTAATTTGTTAAAGGCAGTTATTGAAAAAAAAAAAAAAAAACCAACAGAAAAGAATTCTAAAGGACCTTCCATTCTTCCCTTCTGAAAATCAGGCATCTCACTAGACGGTATAGGTGTTCAAACCATCAGAAACTTAGGTGCTGCTATCCATATCTTGATTCTGAGTATCAACATCTGAGCAAGTGCTGCATGTACATTACTCCGACTGAAGTAGGAAAAAGCATCCCTAAATTACGGGAATTAGTAAAATACATGTACACCTAAGGCAAAGAAACTAGATCAGAGGCTAACAAGCCAATTACATGACAAATGGATAACAACTCAGGCTCTTAATTGAAGGGGATATTAAGCAACCATAGAGAAGATTACAGTAGTTCAAGACTCAAAGAACTGAATATAAAAAGGTTAAAGTGGCATTTAGAAAAATAAACCAGAACAAATAGCATAGAAAAGACATTCAAGTATCTTGTGGCACAAAGGTTTATCATATGATCTCTGAGGACAATGAATCTAGATGAATGAGATTTAGCAGAAAATGTCATGAAATGTCTGTTAAAACATGAAAGCAGGGATATCACTGACTGCGTAAAGGTGAAAGCAGTGAGTTTGGATCAAGGACCTTCTTTGGGGTCTTATTTTCTTTTTAGTCTTTTTGCCAAGCTCTTCTTTAGCAAGACAGATTCAAAACCTTTTATATGTATCCCTACCCTGTAATTAGAGATCACCTTTATTAGGCAATCCATATTTTGCTGGTTCCTTGAGTGCCTGCCTATAGTATAGGACACTGCCTGTGTATATGGCAAGTATAAGTATACAGACATGACATGAACCTGTTGGGGCAGGTCCAGATTAGGGCCACAAAAATGATCAGAGGGCTGGAGCACCTCTCCTGTGAGGAGACAGTTGTGTTTATTCAGCCTGGAGAAGAGAAGGCTCCAGGGAGACCTTACTGCAGCCTTTCAGTAATTAAAGACAGCTTATAAGAAAGATGGGGACAAACTTTTTAATAGGGTCTGTTGTGACAGGACAAGGGGTAATGGTTTTAAATTAAAAGAGGGAAGATTTAGACTAGATATAAGGAAGAAATTTTGTACAATGAGGGTGGTGAAACACTGGCACAGGTTGCCCAGAGAGGTGGTAAATGCCCCATCCCTGGAAACATTCAAGGTCAGGTTGGACGAGGCTCTGAGCAACGTGGTCTAGTTGAAGATGTCCGTGCTCATTGCCGGGGGGTTTGACTAGATGACCTTTAAAGGTCACTTCTCACCCAAACTATTCTATGATTCTATGATCCTGTGACTCTTTTTTTTGAATTTGATTCTAAATACAAACCACATGTACTGACTTACAGCGATTCCCATCATTATAACATGTTCCTGCTATTGTAATTTACACTTTAAAATCCAGAACTGCTTCCAATCTACAGCCAAGCAGTCATCCATGACCTGGAGAGAAATGTCTCAGGCAACTGGTGATAAACAAGATATTTTCTTCTAACGGTGATTGTTACAGGTGCTGTGCACAGAGCAGTAAATGTGAAAATTGTAGCTGGAATACCAAATACATGGAATCCTAAATGATGTGAGTTAATGTGAACTATTTTTAAGACGTGATTCACTATCTGTTATGCATTCTGGGGCTTGGTGGCTAATTTAAGCTACATACTACTGTGTGTAGTTCAATACTGGTAGTGGCTTTCTATTTATATCTGTCCTTTCAGATGAGTAAAGTTTACTCTACTAGCTAAAACAAAAATTGTGCTGTTCATTGAGGAGCTGAGATTCTGCCAGAGCTACAAATTCTCATAAAGATCCCAGTATCTGTCACATTTGCAGACACTACAAATGCTGCTGCAGTTATTTTGTCAGTGCTTGCTGATACAAGTGATTTTTAGCCACTGACTGCCTTGTGTGAGGCCAGAGCTGGTTTTTCTCCTTTAGGAATTTCTTATGAAATTACACAAAAGCTTTCTTTACCAATTGCTCTCTTCACATGTAAGGTGATGTAAGTAATTCCCCTGAATGAAAGGGCTGTGTACAATCTGAATGCTGCAGTTAAAATCAGCATCCTCAACGGCAGATTTTATAGATCATAGAAACCACAGCAGCAGAAGACAGAATTTTGATGCATCTGGGATTGGAACATCTGTGGATAATGAAACTGGGGTAGTAAATGGAAGTTTGAAGTCTGACACTGCAGGGAGAGCTCGTGATGAAACAGAAACAGGCTGTAATGGAAAAGAGAGCCTCTAGAAAAGAGAAAAACATGCAGACTAAAAAGGACCATCTGATAGCCAAAGCATCCTTTCTAATCATTGTATTTTCTGTCTGCATCATGTATGATTCTATTACCAGTGTATGGGAGCCATACTCCAGGCATGTCAGGTTGCTCTTTACATTGTGGTGGCACCTATAGGTGACTGGGTTGGAGCTCATAATAGTAATAAGGTGTCAAGAAAAAGCTGGGAACAGTCTTGAAAAACACTGCCCCAGGAACCTGATCTGCTCAGAGTTCGTACTATGAGGTGCAGTGTTGTCCTGCCCAGGTATGTGTAAAACTTCCTCTAATCTAAGTTAAAGGCCACTGGAGAATATGGAGAAATAACTGGTTGTCCTGATTTGAGTGACAGAGGACTAATTTCTCTTCTAATGCTTGGGACAACTGCACTTTTAGAAGACTCTAGTGTCTGAATTTGTGAAAATATTTACTTTATAGCCAGCTATGATGTGTGGGTTTCAAGATCTTGGGGTTTTTGAGCTTGCCAGGTGAAGGGATGAGGAGGAGCGAGACCCGGGCACTTGATCCAAGTTGGCCAGCAGGATTATTTCATACCATGAATGTCACACGCAATATAAATTAGAAAGATTGCTGTGAAGTTCTCTCTTCTATGAAGGCTGCGATCCAGAGAACTTCTTGCCCTGGTGCCGGACCCCTGAGGCCCTCCCTTCCTCCTGAAGCTGTAGCGCTCACAGTGTCCCACATCTACTGTCCACTGCTGGGAGCGCACAGCTTCTACTGAGAGAATTGGCTGAGTATAATACTTGTGTATTTTATATTGGTATCGGGATCAATACTGGTTCTTTAGTGTTATTCATGTTAATTATCTAGCCCTATTCTACTAGATCTGTTTATATTTCAGCCCTCAGGTTTCCTTGTTTTTTCCTGATTCCCCTTCCTGGATGGGGAGGGGTCATGGGGTGATAAAATAATTCTCTAAACAACAATAAATTGTTGTGGGTTTCTCAAACCATAACACTGGTAATACCAAGAGCAGTGCATAAAGGAAATACTTGTTTTCTAGTGTTAAGATCTTTTTAAAATCATAAGGGTCTAAGTTTAGCACTTTTAGCTGCAAAAGACTTCACCTCCTGGTGACTCTACTTCCACAGAGCATACAGAGTAATGACAAAATACTTCCTTGGGTCTTCTCTAAGTTTCAGGTTATATCAGTTCAATTTAAGGTGTGAGCTTGAACTCCATGAAGTTAAATCAACATGAGATGGTGCAGATACTTATTTCATTACTTATTTTTTGTCATTTAGCCTACTCCTAATTGACATAAGCCATCCTAGCTAGTGACAAGTCTTTATAATAATATAAAGATAAATAATGATCCTGTAGGATCATAGCCTAATGCTGGGAAAGGCTTGTAATCTGATTAATATAGGGACAATCTGTAGTATATGAGACTTTTTTTTAGGGCAATATAAGTTTCAAGTTTTGCTATTATTATAGAATCATAGAATTATAGAATGGTTTAGGTTGGACAGGACCTTGAAGATCATCGAGTTCCAACCCCCCTGCCATGGCCAGGGACACCTCCCACTAGACCAGGTTGCCCAAGGCCACTTCCAGCCTGGCCTTGAACACCTCCAGGGATGGGGCCTCAACAACCTCTCTGGGCAACCTGTTCCAGTGCCTTACAGCCCTCAAAGTAAAAAACTTCTTCCTAATGTTTAATCTAAACCTGCCCTCTTCCAGTTTAAAGCCATTCCATTATAATGGAAAGATTCATATTACTAAAAAAAAAAAAAAAAAAAGAAATGAAACATTAAAAACACCAAAGGTTACAAATTTCTATTTTCTTCTTCTCTCTTTTTCTAGGCACCCCTCTTGTGTGTATGTTAATGTTTTATCTCACAGATAATTCTTAACTTCAGATCCATATAAGCTGGAGGAAGTTACATTCACTTGCACATGTGGCAGAGATGATGCAACGGCCGTGCTGTTACACCAGCAGAGGAATGCTTTTGCTAATACAGATTATGTGGTGAATGTAAATATCCACAGCTTAACAGCAAAAGAACTTTTAATCATGTATCACCATGCCTTCCCTTAGTTTCAAGAGATCTTGTGCCACTGAACTGCTACAGCTCTGCTGCCAGAAGTTTTTAGCATAGCCTTGGTGTTAGTTTCCATGCTCCTCTGATCTGAATATTGGCAAAGATGCCGGGATGTACCAGCTCAGGTGACACTTCTTTATGGAGGATCCACTGTGTACTAGACTGAAGCCAGCAACCTGAAAACAAGTCACTGGCTGTAGTTTCAATAACTACCTTCTGTGATGGTTTTGAACCAATGACTTAGAGGTAAAAAGCTCTGTAGCCATCTAGTGAATGTGAATGAGATTCTGTTCTGACAGGTTTTGGGTATGGTAGCATCAAAAAAACCACAACCAACCAACCAACAAGAAGGTGTGTCTTTTGCCCATCCCTACAGGAGAAGGTAGACCAAAGAAGCTGAATTGTGTGTCACCGCCATAGCACTGCTCTCTGTGTAGTGCGGATCATGATGCTACATTTTCATCCTCTGTCCTAACCTGCTTCAATAGTGTAGATAAGCTCTGCGTTTTCTCCTTTGTCTTTGTCCAAAGCTGTGACCTGCAAGACTGCTGATCCAACTGCTGCTGATTCAAACACTGAGGCTTCGTACAACGGGCTCGTGAAGTATGGACTGTGGTCATTGGAGTCTTCCACGTTTATGATGACTCTGGCCAGGTTTCTTCTGTAAGGGAATTCTTGATCTCGGACCTATAGAACAAGTGCATAATACACATCTTGATATCCATCTAGTAAAACTTCATAAGTTTTACTCATCTGAGTGCTAATAATATTAAGTTCTATTTAATACAAAGTAACAAAAAAAAATCCATTTGTCCCAAAGAACAGTCTAAAATACTTTCACAAGCAAGATGGTAGATAGTAAAATTAAAGAAACAGGAAGAGCTTAGAGACTTTTTTTCGCTTGTGAAAAAAATGTATGGCACCTAATCATCATGAGATAAATTTTTAAATTGGCAACTACATGACATCTTCAATTCAGTTTCAGGTTTGCAAGAAATACTTTTTTTACATACATACTAAATGGTCATGCCTTTGTCCTGCTAATTCCTGCTTTATAGCATAGAGGCAAACACACCGTGCCCATTGTTCCTTCTTTCAAAGAGCTATAAACAATTTTACCCACTATGATCAGTCATGTGTCAGTCTAGTGCTTGTAGCTGCCAATGGACTTTTTCATCATTATATACGTACCTACTTTTTTGAAGATGATGATACCAATAGCAAACAGTAGGAATTATCGTAAGTGCTCAGCACTTCCAACAGAGCTACCATTTATCTCACCTCTCTCAACCCCATACTAAAAGTCTCAGCATTGCTACACTGATAATCCTGCCAACATGATCGCCTAAAGTTTTGTTCTCCATAAGCAGAACAAACCCCTTATTGCAACACGTGGAGATCAAACACAAGCTCTGGGAAGTGACCTCTATCAGCCGTGTCTCTCTGTGGTTCGGTTTATATTTATTTCTTAGCCTGCTCGCCAAAGGACTTGCAGCTTGTTACACTGTGAGCGGAGACCCCACTCAGCTCCCGCTCGATGGCCCTCACAGCACATCTCTGATTGCTGTGCTCCCCCACCCAAAGATGGCCTCGTACCTAACACGTTGTGAACTGTTCTTTCAAAGACCCCTTCTTCAGGAGTCTGAAGGGGTTAAAGAAAATAGTGGACTACAATGTTTAAATTAACACAGGTTTTTTTTTTTATTAACCTTCACGCCATAATATACAACCTTCTCTTGAAAACAGACAGACCTATCTTCTGTAATTTACACACACTGAGCAATTAATTTTTTTTCTGCATAACCAAACATTTGGAAATGTAGCTGAAAGCTATTTCGTATATCAACAGCTTATATACTGAAATAAGTCAGTAAAAGTAAACTATAAATGAGGCTTGTATTCAGAAAGGCTGTAGCATTCTCTATGGCAGGAAAGCAGTTATCTCCCTGTGAGTAACTTCTCAAATAACTTTCAGCCTAACTTCAGAAACTCTGAAAATTACCTTGAGTGAGAGGATCAGATGCCAAGAGATTAAATAATTTCCTACTTGCTCTCCCTTGAGATAGCAAATCATATCATATGACATACAATGAATTCACAATAAGTTTCCGAAAAAGTTCAAATAAAAAAATGTAATATAAATACACAGCAGGGCAGGCAAGATGAAATTAATGACTACTTACTGCACTGAAAGTCCTTTGCTCATGCAAAGACTAAGGCACGTACGCACCTGAAGCAGCAGGAACTGTGTCCTGACCCAAGTGAATATTGCATTCTTACCATGACGTTAAGGATGTGCTTATCTTGAGCTTCGTGGTCTAATCTCTCAGCAGTATAGAGCACCCCGGTGCTGGGATCAATTCTGAATTTTCTCACGCTGACTGTATCGATGCTGCTGTGAATAGTGTAGCTCAACTTATGCTTTTCGTCTCTGTCTATAGCTTCAATTTGCAGAATTTCGGTATCAGGGAGGATGTCCTCTGAAATGGTGACATCGTAACTTGGGTGAGAGAATTCTGGGCCATTATCGTTGTTATCCAACACTTTGATAAGAACCTGCAGTTAATAAAAGAAAAACATTTGAAGTTATTGAAGTCTAGTCAGATCACTGAATAGGTGCCTAGCGAAATATAATTAATTTACTTCAGATGGCTGAAGATGTTATACCACTGTATGGTGAGACTGAGAAACATCATTTACTTACATGCTTACTGTTCAAATCAAAAGAAATAGTACGGCTATGACTTTGGAGGCAAAATGTTCCTAATTATAAGACCTACTACTCACAGCCTGACAAAGAAGTCCATATTTTCAGCATCTATAGATCGGAAAATATTCCTACAATGGTCATAGGAAAAGTTTCGTTGTCCCTTGTAACCGCTCTGGTTACAAGAGATTTCTAGAGCCATTATGGGATTTCCTTTCCCCTTCACTATTAACAAGGCTATAAAAGAATCCTTTTCATGTTACTTAAATCTGCTTTTTATACAATCAAGATTTGGCTAAATCCTGTGTTGTTTTCTGTGCAATACATTGCGTCGGGACGTACTAGCAGTAACAAATCATGACAGCAGTGAAGACTTCCAGCTCCCGTTACACCTGAGGCTGTGCTGGGAACAGTGACACTCGGTGAGGTGAGAACAGGAGACACGACCTCACGACCAGGCAAGCCCACCCCACACAGATCAATATGTACCACCAAAGACAATCAATCTCAGGGCACTGGTGACAGGGGAGGATTATTTTTATGGTTTCATTCTTGCTCTTCCTTTGCCAGTGCTGTTTGTCTTCATTGCCAAACAATTTGCTTTCCCCTCGAACACCTATTTTCCTCCCTTCTGTTGCAGTTTATGAACAGTAGGACTGCTGCTAAAAACGTGAAAGAACGCTGTGCCATTTGCTTCAAGTCTGTCTTTAAAACCCAGGTTCTTCACGTAAAGAAATTTGGAGAGGGGGAAGGCAGCCAAGATGCTGCTGTCGCTGCCTGTTACACCCATTTCAATAGATCACAAGCTGTCCCTGGTCACTAATAAGAATCACTATTTTCCAGGCTTTGCCTTTTGACAGTTACACGACTATGCAATGTTATGTGTGTGTGGCTCTGATGAGGTTTTGTGTTTTTCACCACTGAAGGAATCACTCCCTGGAGAAAATTTGCTTTCTACACTTAATATGCTCTGGATTACTTTGGGCAGAGTGGCAGCAAACCCCCTGACAAACTACACAATCCTGAAAGAGGCAAGGCAAAGAGTTGCCTCTTTTTCAGTACCGGAAACAAAAATCTTTTGCAGAATATGCCTATGAAAGCACATACCTGATTTTACAGCCACTGAAATGGAACAATCTTTTTATTCAAAGGCTTTGAAATAAGAAGTAGTCCACTGAACGAAATGGGAAAGGCCGTGCACGGGACTCTTCCCTAAGACTTGGAGATTTGACCCATCCCTCATGATATTTTCTTTGTTCTGAAAAGTACTTGGCTCTTTTTAAGCAAATATTTTATTACTTTGCTTGATCAAGCCCTGTTCACCCACACTTTCTTAACAGAAGAAAAATACAGTTATACTTTTACTGTAGTATTGCACAAACAGATGTTGGCCTCAGAGAAAAATGAAACTTTAGATTTCCATGATATTTAGAAGGGTTTGCAGAACACATTACCAGAAGGAACATGAGCAATTGTAAGCGGCAGTCGTAATGAACTAGCCTGGGAACTGTTTAAAAGACAGCTGAAATAAAATGCTCTCTAAGTTAAATGGCATAGGACTTCAACTGCGCATTCCATACAATTTAATTTTCACCACGTTATGGTACGCCAGAGAGAAGCAGGGTGAAGCCTGTATTAAGTTATGCTTCAGTCTTGGACAGATAGCAGTAAAATCAGGGGGAAATATACATTGCTGGGCCTATAATACTGATGAAGAGTTACTTAGCTTTTTATATTTATGTTGTTGCTATACAATATATGAAGGTGTGTTTCTGATTTGACTGAGGACAAAAAAAAAAAGCCAAACACATCTGAAAAAATATGTGAAGAAATGAGTTGTAATATATGAAGAAAAGCCCAAGGAAAAAAATGAAAGACTTCAACTCTACTCTAATGGGACATAAAGCCAGCACTGAACCACTTTTGTTAGTGTAAGGAAGAAACATTGAAGCAATCTGAGTAGAGGATAATCTGGTTACCAGTGTTTAACACTTAAAGACACCTTCTCGAGCAGTTTTGATACTCTCAGTCCTCGCCAGCTACCACTGTAACGTGGCTGCAGTGTTAACACAGACAACAACATGATTTATTTTATTTTTAATTAGTGGCCAAAAACTTTGTCACATATCATTTTAGATAGTCCAACAGGGAAGTAAAAACTTTTCAAATGGATTCCACTAAAAATACCAAGAGTGTTTGATTCTGCTGATAGTAGTACAGCACGCTCTACCCTGGACAAGTAAGTATGCCAGGCTCAAATCTGAGATTTCTTTTTTAACATTGCTATGTGCAAGCTCAAGGTATTCTGTAAGAATAGAAAAACAACACCTAATGTACAGATGCACACCAGTGTGTCTTGAAGGTACCGCTACAGTGGTGACATGCTGTTTTGTTTGTGTGGTGTGTGATCACCCCAGTGCTAGGGTTCACTTCCCATTCTATCTAATGGATTTCGGGATCGCTGGCAAACTGGGAAAGCAGAGGAGGGCATAAAGCTTTATCCACCACAAAGCTTGCTCCGTGACCATGCAAGCCACAGCTCTGTGATTCATGCCCTCACTAGGCTGCATAAACTAAACAGGATGGGGCCGGGTCAGCATCAGAGACCAAGGGTAAGCCACCAGACTATGGAAATTATAGCGTGGATTCACAAAGCAGCATTTCTTCCCACGGAGAAAGGTATAAGCTAATTCCCTGACACACAGATACGGACCATGTTGGTGTTCGGGGAGTGGGAGGCACGGAGAGGGGAAAAGGGAAAAAAATTGAGGTTCCCATTCAATGTGGTCATCAAACTTATGGGGAGTTATGCACTTAAAATTGCTTTGATAGTTTCTAGAAAAGAACTACTTTTTAAAAAAAAAATTATTTTTCCCCTCTCACTTCATATCTACTGTAAAACTGATCAAGTGCCTGTTTAAGTGGCAGGCACCTTCCTCCCCAGAGATGGCAGCATTTTAATGATTTGTCAAGTGATCCACATTGAAATACGCATTATTTATTACATACTCTGCATTTCAACAGCCACTTCCATCTGGAGATGGAAGGCGGTGTGTTAGAGATGCTAATGAATAAAGAGGTCATTATCGATTCACAATTTCTTCTATTAAAGCAGTTAAGAATATTTCTAATTTTTGTCAGCTGTCCCTCAAAATCCCCAGGAATCAACTGTAATTTTAATATTACAGTCTTTCCTTTACTAGAGGGGAGTGGATTTCCCTTGCAACAAAAGGAAGTTAGACTATATATGGGAATACTGATTATACAGAGCTCTGTTAAACCCACAAGCTATGGCAAAGGAAAATGGAGCTCTTTTATGCTCTTAAAAATTTAACTGTCTTGGGAGCTACCTGAAACAAATTCAGGTAAAATAAAATGGAACTTAAGTGTCATTTTAAATAGATATTAGTCCTTCAATCCTTACAACACTTTTGAGGAGCAAGTGAGTATTATTATCCCCATCCTTTGCCCAGGAAAACACTGCCTTGCAGCAAGGTTAAATGACTTAAAGCCACACAAGGAGCGCAGTTGCAAAGCTGGGGAAGATGGTTTAGGTTTATTTTTGAACCACCCCCCTTTTATTAGGCCACCTTCCTGTGCAGAAGATTTCCGGCTCCAGCAGGATAACTTCTATTAAGATGTTACTTAAAAAGAGGCGGCAATCTTTTCCTCTAATAGACAAATGTTATGCTGACATGAACACCAGGCTCATAGAAAACCTGATCCTACAAACATATGTGAAGTTGAGTAAGCCGAATGCCACCAGATCGTTAATATGATGAAAGTTACTCAAATTCATTTAACGGCTGCCAAGCTTAGGCATAAAATCTTGGCACTACTGGCAAATTTCCCACTGACTTCAAAAGGGGCAGCACTCTGCTCCTTGAAGCCTTAAGCTTTAGCCAGCCTGTAACACGTCTTTCACCCCAAATCAAGTGTTATCCTACTGAAGCGACTCAAAGACTCACAGTTTATGTGTAATTTAATACTTTCTTCATATTTATTTCCAAACGGAAGGTACGGCAAGAATGAGCTGTGTCGCATGAATATCCTTTATTACTGTGGAGGTGCCCGGGGTGTTAAGCTGTGAGAATATCCATTGTGTAAAACCAAAGACAGGCTTGAAAAGTTTCGCAACGCATCTCGGAAAGGTGACTAATGGAAATGTTTACTACTTGTTTGCTGCTAAGTAGGGATTCCTCTTTGCTGAGGACTGTGCAAAGTTACTGACTAAACCACTTTTCACAGACAAACATTAGTTGCAAGTCTTTTTTTCCACGCTCGTAAAGCAAACATGCAGCAAAGCAGTCTCTGCCCGGTTATTCTTGAAAGCTCGTATCTTTTCCAGCGCGTCGCAGGCCCCAGAAAGGCAGGCTTGCTTCCTTCTGCTTCCATTGTGCAGAGCCTAATTTATAGTCCGAACAAGCGCCTCGCTATAAAAGATTTGCTTCTCCCTGCTCACTTCCTATTTCCCACAGTTAAAGCAAATTTCAAATAAAGGATTCACGGGCCTCCAAGCTTACAAATTAGGCAAAGTAACATTCAGAGCATTAGCAAAGACTTTATGTTCAAAATGGTAAGTGAAAGGCCTAGAGATATACAATCAAATCAAAGTAGGACAAAACCTAACGCAGGAAGTCTCTCCAAAGCTGTTTTTAATGTTGCCCATCACAAATACCTTTGGTTCAGGCACAAACGTTTTTGAGTGAAAACTGGAGAAATGCCAGGCGCTGTTTTAGAGACATTTGAGGCTGGAAGAATCTGCTTGGCTAATTGCTTGGTCTGGGCACAGTGTTGTAGTACAACCTATTAAGTGCCTGAATTGCTTAAACTCAGGTTACGCTTTTGTATGTGTTTTGAAAACCTATTTTGATTTAATATTGCTTCAATAGTGTTACCACACAGCTTTATTTGCTACTTCCTGAGAAGTTTTTCTCTCCTTCAAACCCCAACCTGAACATAAAAATGCAAACAGTTTCCCTACCCAGACTCAGTGGCCTGTTATTTATACTTTACCTTCTGTTATGTTGAAATGGGGGAAAAAGTCTTTCTTTCACAGGCAAGGCACTGCTGAGACCACTGGATGGGACAGAAAAAAATCAAGGACTGGGCTGGCTCTAGTTTGGAGGAAATGTTCAACTCAGCAAAAGTGAAAAGTTGAATTGAAATCCCATGTCTTCTTGCCCATCCTAGAAGAATCCATGGCGCAGAACCTCTTCTGGCAGGCTCTAATGTCTTATCTACATTTTGGCCATGGTCCTCTAAGAAGAGCTTTTCACCGTTCAGTTAAGAGAACCACCCTCACTCGGGGTGATCGATCAGATCCTCTTTGTCAAGAAACAATCTTATGAAGAAAAGCTGGTCTCTGAAAGGGGAGACCAAGTTTGGCATCCCGAAACTCGCAGCTGAAGGTCAATCCTGGGCAGAAGAATAAATAAAAGTCCACAGTCTTCTGCAAGAAGAGACGGAAAGGGGAAATGAGCAGTAACTTCTCTCATCTGCTCTTCCAGCCTCCTTGGCTCAGCTCAAAGTATTACAAGCAACCACGTATTGATCTACAAAAACTTTTCAGAGGGAACTGCATGTTCCTCTCTGAATGTCCACTCTACTGGGAAAAAGTGAAACTGAGGCACTTTTTGCCTCCTAGCGTGGAAGCATCAGCTTTCATGCTTTAAAGCATCTTTTTTTATAGTGGTTAGGATGATGAGAAACAAGGAGAAGGCAAAAAAATAAGCAAGAGATAAAACTGCCTTTATCACGTAATACCATGACTCCAGGAGTCTGTTCTTAAAAAAGATAGTTATCTGCTAGTACAACATTCTCAATAAAAGTGCAAAATTATCATCACTTAGATGATTGTTCCCCACCATACTGGACTTCTTGTGGGTATTTTAGCAAAACTCAACAGTATGCACTACAAAGAAATAAATAAATGCTATTCCTATGTTGTGCTAAGGATGCTTTGGGATAAACCTGAGTCATGACCAAGAAAACCTCTAACGTTACACAGCCAAAGTTAGTCAAAATTGTGGTAGGAGTAGGCATTTAGATGCCATTACACTGATTTCTTGCTGGGAGAGTCCTCTCTCTGCTCAAGCGAAGGCAAAAGGCCCTTTCCCAGCCTGAAGGGCGGCGGTGGTGAGGAGCAGGGCCACCGCGTGGAGCTGCTGTCCAGGCTCTCTCCAGTGCGCAGGATGCAGAAGCCCCATGCCCTCCCCAAGGCCAACAGCTCGCCTGGCAGCTGCAGGAATCGCATTTCGTGGGGATTTAGAGCCAACGTACGCCTTTAGCCTTTAATAAATTACTGCGTGGCCTTGAGCAATGATGAATTAAGCTAAGAGAAAAAACCAAAAGCTCTCCCTGGCTAAGTCAGGAGACTTAGCCTTCCTAGAAGTTAATCAACGTGACAGAAGCTTTATACCCACACTCTAAATACATAAATCAAGCGAGTCAACATTTCTTCATCTTTGCCCGCTCCATCCCTCCCCATCACGGTTGTGCTGCCGGCATGGATGGGGCGAGAGAGCAGCAGCGGCTCAGCAGGTCCTGGTGCTTTGGTTCTCACTTTGGAGATTGTATTCTTTTTTGAAATCCTGATCATACCCAAACCAAACAGGCTTTCAGTTACACAGGAAGTTTGTGATTATTTTTTTTTTTTAATATTCCCTATGTTCTTTTCACCTCTTTTCACAATAGCGAACCACTAGTACAACAGATGTAACTTTTAAATCAAAATGATTTCCTTCCTCTCATGGTAGTTTATCTGAGTTTAAGGCATGCAGGAACATTGCTGAAGAAACTTCTGCAACTCTGTGCCAGGGATCATGTTACCGAAGCAAAAATCCTTGGCATTTTTATGCTGTATTTTACCACCTCCAACTGTGTAATAGACAAAAGGCCAGGAAGAGATAAAGGGAAACAGGTGGGGTGGAATAAAAAGCAAGACTGTTCCATTTGGCACTGCAATGATCAGCTGTTTCATAATAAACCATCGCACTTTGAGGGGGGCTTTATATTATTTTATTGTTATACAAGGGGATAAATTTCTATGTTTGCTTTCCACTTGCTTCCTCTTCTGCCACATCTTCTTGCAGCTAGAGTTAAAAATGCAGGTGGTACTACGTATATGAGACAAAATACTTATAATGTCGTTTTATCAAAACTCAGAACAAGACCACTGAGAGCCATCACCAGATGATTTTTTGACTCTTTCTATGAGATATTTTACTTAACATATGTTTGATTTTCTTATTATTGTTCTAAAAGGAAATAAATATGAATCAGGTAACCAAAGGCTCCAAAATAGAGTCAAAAATAGATTATGAAAGTTTTGTAAAAGGGAGAGATAATTAATCAGGCCATAATTCTGGCAGCTTTGAGATAATGATCACTTTTGAAGTCTCTGCGGTGAAGACCAAAAGAAACACGTTCTCAGATGTTGTCCGGGCCGCAATTAAATACTTAAACAGTATCAACGTGGAGAGAAGGAAGTGGAGGAAAGGAGGGTCTGTACCCACCAATGATTACCTAATGCTATACTATTGCTATCATAAATGACTATCTTACATTCTTAAATAGGTCACATCACTGTTACAAAGAATGCGAGGCTTCTTTTAGAATGCAACAGCTTTACTGAAATATGTTTTTACCATATGTTTTAATTAAAAATGTAGGGTTTTCATCAAAATAGGTTTTGAGGGTTGTCATAGGGGTCAATTTATTAAATAAAAAGCAGGAAAAACAAGAAACATAAAATTACTTATATCCAGCATGTTTGAAATTCTCTGTGCTTTTTAATATTTATTTGGCTGAAATGTTCACAATGAAAAAAAAAAAAAAGTCATGTTAGGGATTTAACACCACATTTCTGAAACGTGGACTGAGAGTGTCGCCAAGATTAAAAAACAATGCAAAACAAAAAACTACTCAAGCGCTAAAGAAAATGCCTTATGGAAAGGGAACGTAAAGAGGTCAGTCATTCTCCTTTGCTTGTCTACCAGAAGGCTGGGAGGTGATTTGACTATTCTGAGTAAGTGCCTTCCCGGGGAGAAAATACTGGTTTTAAAGAGCTCTTTAATTGAGCAGAGACAGGCATAACAGGGAATACAGGCCAGATATAATCAAGTTAAAAATAAGGGATGTTTTTTGCAGAGATGCAATTAATTACTGAAACTAAGAGGGAAAATAGCAGATTTCCTACCACCTAACTTACTATCAACTGGCGTTTTCTAATCAAGAGTGGATTATCAAGAGAAATTATCAGATAGGGATACTTAGAGATTTTAGGGGTGGTTATAAACAGGAATTCAGATTGAGAAAACACTCAATGGTTTAAGCCTCTTAGGAAAGTTGGTGTTGTGACTCAGCAAACACAGATTTACATCTGAACCATTTGGGCAAAAAGGCAAGGTAAAACATCTGCATGTGTTCAGGCCTTCTTTCTGCAATTATAAAGAAGCAAAAAAATGTTCAGGCCTTCCTTCTGCATTATAAAGAAGGAAATGACATCACAAACCTATTTTTTTCCCCCTATAAACCACATTTAATCTGGGATTTAAGGCTGCACACAGGTGTCCTCTACCAGGATATATTTTTGCCTATGTGTCAAATAATATCCAGGCTATAGGCACACTTTACACTTGGGCAGTAATCCAGCTGTAGGATCTCAGGCCGTAGCTAACCCATACCCCACAGCCCCACCACCTATTGAAGGATTTTGCTCCTTGGAGTCTCCCTGGTGCCACCTGAACCACAGAGTCCCTGTCCCTGTGCCATAACCCTGACCACGTCCCAACTCCAAACTAGTTCCCACCAAACAGATATCGAGGCTCTATGTAAGAGTCTCTCCGACAAGGATGTGCCAAAGCCAGCATTTTCCCAGCCCTTCACGTTTATCTGACCTGACTTTTTAATTGCTGAAAGGCACTGACCCTGATAAGCAAACCTGGTTTTAAAAGGTTCACTGGGGCTGTTACCAGAAGACAACGTAATCACAGGCAGTGACACTAAAGGAGAGATCCTTTGAATTTTAAGTTTCGCCTCTGAACAATTTCTTCTCTGAACAATTGATCCTGTGTCCCACATTTGAGTCTTGGGAGGATGAGAAGTATAAACTCCATTTAATATAATCAATAGCAATATTCCCCAACACCACAGAGGCACTATTGTATTTTGGACCATTACGGGGTGATACAATTGTCAAAATGTAAGCTTCGCCGCCTGTGATAGGGACTCCCTCAGCTGGAGGAAGGCAAATTACTTTCGTATGAGCACGAAGAGGACAAAAGGAGAAATAACGCTTTGAAACCTTCAACAGATGATTCTTTACAACCAGGCGGAAAGCCTCTGAAAAATATCCCCTCCATTAGTTAACAGTGGTCTCAAAGGATGAGATTTTATTTGAATGGCAAAATTATTAATTTTTATAGCATATACATTCCATTAGAAATGAAAAACTTGCCAAGAAAGGAATGTGATATTCTACCTGAGTCGTGGCAATGTTTGTTCCATCGGTGACCTCCACAGTCATATTATACATTGACCTCTGCTCTGCATCCAAGGGCTTTGCAATGACAATAGTGCCCACTCCCTTCTCCGCGTCGAAAGAACTATCGTAATTCCCTCCTAATTGTTGCACAAAAATACAATTAAATTAGCCATCTCTGGAAAATGTCAGTTGAAAATGTTCCTAGAAGTGGGCATATCTGTTTACTGGCATCCATCTTAACGGCCTGCCTTAACATACACAGTACATCTACTGATACTTCTTTGTTCATAACTCATTTATATTTCAAAGCACAGTTTGTATGTTGGAAAGCAGATATCATTAAAATGCACTGCAAGGAAAAAAATCTAGCAGTATATTTAAGTGAACCATAACTGAGTCTATAAAAAGAATCAAATGGCTATAAGCCCATAAGATGTGTGCCCTTGTAGTTTGGATAATGAACAAGCACAATTATCTTTTTGTATAAAAACCATTTTAAGAGGGTTTCATTCTGCAAGGTTTTTTTTCAGGAAATTCTCACTGATGCTCGTGGGTGCAAAGACCGTCAACTGCGTCTTTAAAAATTACAATTATAATCAATTTAAAAAATGCAAATAGAGATTTTTTATGTTAATTTCAAGGACAATGATAATTACTGGCAGCAAAGGTCAAATTCTACTAGTCTTTTAGGAATTACTTAAATAGATCTGACAGGATACACATCATAAATTTCTTTCCATTAAAAAAACCCTCACAAAGCACTGTTCTGAAACTAATATCCCCTTATCCTGTCACACACTGAGTGATGCAGCAGTGGGAAAACCCTCCTGAGTCTCAGGTGAAAGAAAAAAAGGAAAAAGAAGAAAAAAATCTATTAAGAAGTAAGAGAAAGCCATAAATAATTTGAGATTAAAGGGTTACAGGATTTCTCAGCCACAGCTATAGTTTATAAATTAAAACCACTCATTATATTCAGAAGTGAAGCACACACTCCCTGCTGCTAAGTTGCTTCTTACTCACTCGTCTATAAAGTGGAGTTTCTTATAAATTGAGCCTGAAATTTTTGGAGGCTAGGGACAAGGAGAGGTGGAACACAACACTGTTGACAAAGAACTCTTAAGGTACGTTCATCACACAGCAATGCAATGCCGCTAGCTACAGTCTCCGACAACTTGGTTCTACAAAGTGGAAAAGGCTTTCAAAGCCTACTGGTTATAAAACTTGTGCAAGAGCTGCTCAGATCTCTTGGGATTAGATGCACAGGTAGAAAAACATCCATTCCATTGATTTAGCTCTTGTACAATACATATATAGAGCTATATATTTGAATGGCTGGTGTATTATCTCAAAATAGCTCTCATGTTAGGGCTGGGGACAGAGAAGCAAAGAGGACAGTCTACCTTACTCTACCATCAAGTCTTGCATCTGCATGGTTTGCCGACCAAAACCAGCATTATTCTCAGAAACAGTCATGCATTTAGTGAGAGGAAGAAGGTTTTGGCATTCCAAGAAGTTGAAGAGGAGAGTCTCAGTGAAATTGCAGCCCCTGAATTCCTTAACGTGAAGAAACCCTCACTTCTCTCCACCTCTTGAACAGGCTACTGCAAAGAAAGCGTAAGGTAGAAGTACTGCTCTGTCCATATCTGCCTTGGAGGCCATTCAGGGAGGGGGAGAAGAAAGGGAAGGAGGAATAATAGCGCAGAGGACCTTCGCAAAGTCAAGGCAGAATTGGTGAACTTCTGCCCACTGAAATGACCCATATGTGGTTGTTTCAGCCGTGCTATCAGACTGCCCTATGCTGAATATACGTGCATACATATATATAGCTCTGAGCCTAATAAATGCAGTTGTGGTTCTCCAAGAAAAAACTGACACTGGATCTGCTGTGATTTATGGTGGATAGAAACACGACTTATTCCCTAACCTCCTTCTGCAAGCCCAAATTGCATATTTTTCACAATTGATATATATATATTTAACACTATTTGACGCTAGAAAAAAAGAATAATTGCCCTTGACATTTAAGCAATATCAAGCTCTTTGGACATTGATCATAACTTCAGTGTTTGGAATTTTTTTTTAAAAAAAGTTAATCCCGAAGAAAAAGATGCCATCTCCCAAATAATGTTTTAAATTGATTTACTTGAGAAAAATTGTACCATGAAAACCAACTCTGAAAAAAAGCCTCCTTTGAAGAAGAGAGTTTGAGATTCTTGCAAGGAAATCTCTGCTGAAATGAAGCTAGCCTTGGGACAGTAGGCACTTTGCAAAGAGAATGCTTCATACTGATAACCGTGAAAACAAAATGAAAGCCTGTACTTCAAGATGCTTAATAACTATCTTAATGAGCAATCAAAAATTATATGCTATCAACTGGCATGCACTTCCAAACAAACCCTGCCTTTAAAACGTCCAAGAAGTAACATGGAAGTATTAGCAATAAATGTTTGAAATGCCCTTCCTCTGTTAGCATAGAGCTGGGTTTGCAGGGCACTATGCAGTGTATTGCAAATACTCCAACTTCTTCAAGCCATTTTCATTAAATGCAGTATATTATGCCCCTAAAATAAGAACTGAAGCCATCATACAAGTTTTTTTATATGATATTCACATCTTCCAAGATGGTCTAGTGACAAACAAATAAATCTTGGTCACCAGCCACCCCACTCTAGCCTATGCTTGTAACTAACCAGGCAATGCACTTTATTTTACATTGATTCATTTTCTATTAAACAAGGCAGAAACTGCATCGAAGACTGAGACCGAGATGGATCAGAGAACATCCTGCTGTGAGATTTGTGATTATAATCTCTGTTGGAGTGAAAACTTGGTTTATTCCTGACTCAGTCTGGTACATTTTAACAGACCATGGTCAGCTGTTGGCAATGAAGATCCACTCAGATGCCTGAACTTTTGGGAATACTGCCTGAGATACTGGGTCCTGCCTCTCCTCTGGAGTACTAGAGGCTATCTGGAAATGCTTTGTATTGCTCCTCAGCCTTCATATACCCTCAAAGCAGCTCCTCATATGATGAACGCTTCTGAAGTTGCACTTAAGTGCTGAAGAATAATTAATGAATTAAGTGTAAATGCTAAACTGTAAGAGTCTTACAGACGTGTTAAGTCTATTCAAGGCCTGCTATGAAGCACCCAAAGAAGCACTCAACACAATTATCTTTGAAAGATGGGTTTTGGAGGGCCATGGAGAGAGAGAGGAGAGTCATGTAAAAAGAAATAGGACTTTTCTCTTAAAAACTCCTGCAGTTGAACTATTCTGGGAGTGCCATGTGAATCACTTCCTTCTGAAGGTGCTCATGTTGAGGTCGGAGGGTGAGCCTGCAGGAGGTGGCAGCTGAGGAGGTGGCAGCTTCACACGTTTCTGGGGTACTTGAGGCCCGTTTCTGAAATCAAGCTGCCGGGTAACTCCCAACCCTTTTGAAGTGAGCTCCTCTGCAGTACTGTGAGCTCTCACAGTATCAGTTTTACCAACGTTACTATCGGCCATTTAACATTTTCTTTGATCACGATCTTAGGACGAAAGGGGGCTAAGGATGATGAAATTTCATTCGGCTGCTCAGTTTTATTAATGTGAATTTTTATTACTTATTGCATTTTCCACCATATGTCATATGCTTTCCTTTTTATTGTCTACTAAAACCTGCTTTCAGATACGAGATATGTAGAAGCTGTCTTTGCTAATGTACTTGCAATTGCATTAGGAAAGAAATATTTCAAATGAAGATAATACATTGAGAATTCCTGGGGCACTTTGGGAAAATCAACAATAAAGGTGGCAAGTTGATTGAACTGGCAGGTTGGCTTGACAGGTTGTCCTGAGAAAGCATTTTAACACTGGATGACCTCAGAGAGATGTGGATTAGCAGTTGTTTGTAATAGCATTGCAGGCTAAGATGGAATGCTGATACATCTTCAATACAGATTAAAGACTTCCCTTAAAATATTGTGATTAAACCGAAACACTTAGAGTGGGATTTCATGAAAAATCCACATCTCCATGTAATCCCATATTTGGATTAAAGACTTATCATGTTTGGATGATAAAAAGTCATCCAGAAAGTGCTTTTTCTCTCTAATTGACTGTTAAGATTCCCAAAGACACCTAGCACAGATAGTTATGTCTACACTTCGGACACCTACAGTTAAGTGAGACGATTTCCACTCTTACTTTCTTGAGATTGATCTTTATTCTCTTGCATAAGCCTTGGAAGCATTATATTTCCATAACTAGGAGTTTTTTATGTTATCTGAAAGCGTTTTGTAGTTTATGTATCCCAATAGAACTCTAGCCAATTCCAGCTGTTATCCAACTTGGGATGACTGCAGAAACAGTCCCTGGTACAAAAGATTTTATTTGTTGGCCATCACTACAGCTTTGTGAGACCGTTCTAGCACAGCCCTAATTTTCAATTTAACAGACGGTATAGTATGGTCAAGAAGGAGAACTCAGGAAATTGAACCGAGACACCTGCGAGCAAACAGACTATAGGTTGTGTTGTTGGTATAGAGTAGCCTTGGTTACATTTTCTGTCTGAATCTGAAGTGTTACCTTGGTTCTTAGCTTGTTTCTTGGCTTCGTAGTCACTATGAACGTATTTTTCTTCTGACAAAAGTCCTTTATGCTTTGGAAAGAATTAATTTTCCTTTCAATAAAAAAAATAGTTTAAAACCCCAAAAAAAACCCCACTGAACCTTACATGACTAATGGGAGAGGATCTTCTGATGTAAAGCTTACCACTCATTTGGTGCAACAGACAGGCCAAGGAAAACTTCCTGAACTGTTAAAAGGGACTTCTAGAGGTCAGGTGGAGAATTTACCTATGGTAAGATACAATGCGGATCTGTCATTCCCACAGAATGCGGGTTCTGCAACTCTGTCCCTTCTGAATTGCAGTGTGGGTTTGTTTTGGTTTGCTTGTTTGTTTTTATTTTATTTTTTATTTTCAAACATATTCTGCTTGTAATACGATTACTGCACTTGCTGCAAGCAATGAAGGTTTTTTGTAGTTCTTTTCCTAGATGGCATTCCTTTTTGGGAAGATGTCGAACTTCCCTATATTCCTAGCAGCTGCTGATACACAGTTTAAGATGGGATTATGCTGCTGTTAGAAATAATTTTCTCCTCTGAGAAGAAAACATGTAAGCAAATCTGGAGGACTTGTAGGCCATGCAAGGGCCTTTTTCCCTCTTTTCCAGTTGAATGATCCAGAGAAGTGGGATTGAATAAACACCTCAGGAACATCTGATGACTGTGGAGAATCAGACTTAGATGCAAAGATGGATCACATTGAACTCTAGAGGACACCCCCAAATCAAATACAAATCAAATACAGCTAAAACCTGGCAAGAGTCTTCCTTCACTGGTTAATCGCAAAGAGCATAGATGTTCCATGTTCAAGCTTAGTAAAGGCAGGATATGCTGAGATCCTCACGCAAGTCTCCTTTGGCCTACCATGCCACGATGGACGAGTGGAGAAGAAGAGAAATACAGGAGATGATCTAATTTAGAGAATAGTCTTCTACAACACATTTTCTCAGGGCAGAGAAGATTCTTTCTTGTCTTGTCCCAAAGTAAACTAACATGACCAAGGACAGTGATGATAAATTGGGCCAATTGCTACAATTCTCACATTGCTCAGAGCAGAGAGTCTGAGGAAATGCAGAAAACTAATTCACCCTGAAACTCAAAGGTGAGTCTAAAGTGCCTCTAGGATTTTCAGGAAACGAAGCAAAGGCGAAATTTCCAATTTTTCTGTTTTCAAAAAAGATGAAATAAATCTAGCGACTGCCTCAAGAAATACAAATTCAACTGCAGACTTAACATTATGTTAACCATAACATAATAAATATTGGTAATATAACATGCAAATATTTATTATTTTATGTACTATATCATGCTAAGAAGAAGAAGATAATGAAGACTGAATTTTCAGGTAAGGAGAGTTAAAGCCTTGGGTTTGCTGCTAAGAAGCGGAAGATAACGGCATAAGAAGCAGAAAAGAAATCAGAAAGGTATTTTAGATAGTTCTCAGTGAAGATAATTCAAAGGAGGCGAGAGAGCTACATATTTTTCACATTAATGAACATCTGCAGCACTGTGAATTAAATGGACAATTAATTAAAATTAATAGATATTAAAATTATTGCCATTTAAGCACCCTTGATAAAAAGTTCTGATGTGCTTTTAAAGTTTGGCTGCTCTTATAAAAGCATGGGCTGGGGGAAGAAGGAAAGATAGAGGGAGGCCTGTTTGGAGAATCAGAGAGATGTTGTGCAACATGCTACTTAAGCAAAAACTAGCACCATGCAGCTTAGCTCCAGTGTCAAAGTGTCACCACACCATTCCCACCACTAACAAAGGAAGAGACAGAGAGGGCTCAATTTACCTGGAAAAAAAAATAAAAATCTCTGACTTATTTTGGAGCCTAAACCATGACACCATTGAAAATTATTTTCTCATAAATGACTGAATAAATTTCAGAGAACTGAAACAACCTACGTTCATGTCTTTCATGTTGTGGGATCTGCATGAACTGAGAATGGCGTTGAATGCAGTCTGAAGACAGAAACCAGATATGACATCTCAACCATTCCCAATTAAACAAACAAACAAAAAGCCAGGCAAGCATCCCGTTCCTTCTAGTCCATGGAGGGAAGATGATCTCCCTGCCTGCAAGGCACCTTCCTCTCTTGAAGCTGATTAACTCAAGAACTTAAACAGTTTTTTAAAGTGCATAATTAAGGTGCAAATTAGATGCTGAAGTTAGGCAGACAGAATACTACATAGCCAAACTTCATCCTCCCTCCCTCCTCTTTTTTTTTGGCTGGAAGAAAGTGCATGTAATGCATTAAAAAAGAGGTCCTCTGGAATTCCAATGCCCATTTAGTTTGAAAAGGTCATAAACATAAAGGTCAAGCTGCAAACTCTATATTAAACCATTCCTCTACATAAGCCTTCAGGGCTTTTGTTGACATTACTGTGAACTGTGCACGGAGGTCCAAAATCACAAAATACCAGATGGAGCAGGATCAGGTCTAGGTTTTATAGCAGCACAGAAACCATTTCTTGCATCAGCAGTCCCATACAGCTTTCCATACGCGACAACTAACTTCTATTAATAACCCATGTCTTTCATTGCGCTTTTCAGCACTAGACCTCAATGTTCCCCCAAAAGGAAAGGATCAACATATTTTCTTCCACATGATGATATTGAGGAACAAGGAGAAAAAGTGGTTTTGATACTGACACTGACTAAAGGCAGCGAAGATAATCTAAATATACAGTGCTCTGTCTGTAAAACTCTCGGGGTGGGTTTTGTCTTCGTACCTTCCATGCAGAACATCTGGAAGAACAGGGTCTTCTGCATGCCCAGCATTGTTGGCTAGTCCTACTGCAAAAATGGGTGCTGTTGCCAGTGCTATTATTTATTACGGCAGTGATATTTAATGACAACATTCATATGGTAACAGTACGGATCTGGATGGTCAGGGTCATGGATTTCTCATTAAGCCCAGGGAAGCTCTGTCTCCCTGACCCCCCTCCAGTGATGCAGGATCTTGCAGCATCAGGAGCTACAGCCTATAGGGAAACCATTAGGGTTGTTTAAATACCAAAAATCTTCTTCTAAACCACTTGAATTATTGTAGCCATAAAGGTCACATTAAATGACAAATTAAAGGCTTAAATTTCATAGTGCTCTCCCCATCGTCTCTGTTTGGTAGGCAAAAAATGAAATATTATTATAAGGTGTTGCTAGATTGCACGTGACTCTAATAATGTAAAAGAATGCAGTGGAAGAGCAGGGGCTTCTCTCGGTTCTTAACACAGGCAGCATTTTAATGAGAGTCGGTGAATTCGCCAAGGAAAGGACCAAAAGGCTGCGAAAGGCAGAGTCCAGCAAAAGGTTCAAATGGGAAAAAAATGTCAATAACATCAATGAAGATGGATTTCTCCTGGGAGGAAAGTTAGGGTCAGCGAGGAGGAGAAAGGGAATGTAAACATTAGCTAATAAATTGCATGTAGCATACTGAAACAGCCAAGGGGATGGGCAGAAAATCATAGGAAACATATGCCGCCCTTCCCCAGGGGCTAGCAGGAACCCTAGAACATGATAATAGCTTTGGGTTTAAATTTAATGCGGTTGGCACATCAGAAACTGTGCTACAAATTCAAAGTGGAAATGTTGCTGCTTCTGTCTTTCATCTGCACAAATTGGCAATAAAAGGTGGATGAAAATGACTCTGACAGACCCTTTCTCTTGTGGTCCTTGTCCTTCCCGTTGGCTAAACCCATCCGCAAATAGCTACGCTGAAATGAGTGCCAGGCTCAATCCCTGCAAGTGAAGACTGCTGATGCACCCTTTCCACTAAGTCTGTGGCAAAGGCTTTTTGTTTCTCTAATCTTTCAGATAGTATTTGCTTTATATCCCTTCATTCAAATAACACCACTTTGTGCAGACACCGTGTTTTACATCCAAAGGTATACAAACATTACGTAGAAGTAACTGCAAATTTTAAGTAGCACAATAACTTTGCAGGGTCGTTGTGCTGCTGGGAAAAGTCCCATTTTGGAGATGTTAAATGAGTTATTTTAAATAACATAACTGAGTCAGCAGCAGAACCAAAAAAACAATGCTTAGGAATGTTGATTCCTGTTTCTCCACTGCAACCAAGTGAGACCCTCCACTCCCTATCTTTTTGGCAGCATCACACTGTGACTTTAAGACCATTACTTCTATGGCTTCTCCTCCTCTTTGCTAAGGATATTTCTCCCTCCCTATTTTTATAACCAATTTTATGTAAGGCAATTTTGTGGTTGAAATCTCACATCAAAACGCGTTTCTCTTTTTCAGCTTGCATTCAAGACAAACTTTTGGTGGCTCCATTTGTAACCCATATGTTGATGCATCCCATTCTGTTTCACAGTTAAATGGATGGCACTGGACTGTGAAAAGTTTGAATTAATTATTTGTGATAAACTGCGGAAAATCCGTGAATAAAATGATAATAATTGGACACAAATACGGTAAAAGCTGTCATAGAAAGAAACGCAGCACATCCATGTGTCGCATCGCATCCTGTCACAGGCACTTATGAAAGATGTAATATAAATTGTCTCAAAAAACTTGCAAAAATAAAAGGCAGCCTGGATAGTTGTATTTTAGCAAATGTGTTTGCACTAAGGGTACCTTCTGTTGAACAGTTCTGCCCACAAGCTGTCTGTAGAATATAGAACATCTCTCGAGCATGCTTGCCACCTTGAAGCAGGGCAGTCGGAAGCAGAAAAAAAAGAACAGAATGCAGAAAAAAAGGTGAAGAAAGAGAGAAATGAGGGACAGCAAGTCTAAGTACCATAAATACATTTAGAAATGAGATTAGCAAAGTATGACAATAGAATTTAAATGACAGACAACATTAAGATTGCAGTAAATAACATAGTATGAAAAAAAACAACTCAGCCATACAGCGCTTTTTTTCAGCTTAGCTAAGGAGTCATAACAAAAGCAGGAATATTATTATTATTGTTATCGCTATATTGAAATAACATTTTCATTTCAGCATTACAAAAGTGGGTTTAATTTGCAGGGAGGGGGGACACAGTTCACGGTTAGTTTTCTTGCTCTCAAAACCACACATCCATACGCTTTGCTTCTGAAGCGTCCTCCTCACACCACTGCCTCCCAACTTACCGACAATGTCAAACCAGAGAGGAATGTTAGATGGCTGCACAGACACCACCCCAACAATTTCTGTCACTTTGTCGCTTTCCATGACGGTGAAGTTGTAGAAGGGTTCATCGAAAGTCAGGGGCACGGGCGAGGGCGCAGGCTTTTTTATCCACTCAATATGGAGGCGTGCAGTTGACGATTTTTGGGGCCGGCCATTGTCCACTGCTTTTATCTGGTGGGTACAAAGAAAAGAGGACTTAGACTGAGCATCCCAGCTTGGCAGTTCAGACCTAATTCCATCACGTTACGATGACTGCTTGGAAAATGGCCTTTATAATCCTCTACGTAAAATCCCATGAAAAAAGACGTAAGGTCTTCCTTCTCAAGTCTCATTTTTTTCTGTTACACTTTGACTTTTTACTGAAAAGACTGATTTCAAACTGAAATGTTTTGTTTTAGAAATGCTGGTGCGAGGGCTCCTGGAGATGCAATTCAGGTGCTCCCCACACAGATCCTCCTCTCCAGAACCAGCTTCCCTCTCCCACTTCATCTTCCACCCAGTGCCCTCTTGCAGCAAAGCTGGGAGCTTTATAATGACCCTGTGGGACATTGTGCACTTGCGAAACGTGCTCACCCAGACCATGTCTGATTGCTTTTAAACGGCATCTGTATTGCAGATAAGATTGATATTCCTTAGATTGCCTTCTTCAGGATCTTTAATTGACTTAAATAAGTTTCATATCATTTCCCCCGCTTTCCAAAACAAATATAATTTAAAATTTTGCCGTATCTATTTTCCTTGCTTTCTCCTCTCAGTCATGTTCATTAAGAGTTGCCCAGCTTGGTGCTAATTCTTTTTATAATAATGTCCTCCGGACGGATGGATAGACTTGGTATTTGCCTGGCATGCTTTATGTTTTTAGCACAGCAAAGACAAGATGATCAGCAACAAACTTAAGGAAACTTAAGGACTTAAGGAAAGGGAGAATGTAGGTTACAAAATGGGTGCTTTGATGAATTACATCAACGTCAATCAAAGCGTTTTTCTTTTAAAACTAAAGGGAATGTTTCTGGTTATATACGACCACTAGTGTACATGTGCTGCTACTATGGCTGTTAAAAATGGGAAATATTTCCCTGAAATATCACACCCTATTTCTTTCTCTGGAAATGTGTTAAGTGGGTTTGGTGCTAAGACTTGTCACCTTGCTCCGTTCAAGGTGGGCAAACCCTTAGTGAAAAGATGCTGAGGGTGTGATGAGCAGTTTCAAGGTAGAAAACCTTCAGCTGTTGCATTATAATAAGGGCCAGATCGCAGGTGCCACTTCCAGCTCTGCAAAGGGAAAGGCACTCGCTTACCCAAAGAGTGCTGTTCTCTGGTTACTAGGTATTTCTCAATATTTTGATATTTATTTATTTTCCTGTCACAATTTTCAACTCTATGACGGTATCCCAACAGTAACCCTGTAAGTGACCTAGTTTCCTTTCCTACGGCCCAGACACTTTTCTATTGTCTCCCACATTTTTGGTAAACTCCTTAACTACAACTCGTTGGCTTACTGCTGCAGATGAAGAGTGCACATTCAAGCCTTATATTGCTTTATATCAACACCACCATCTTGTATTCTTTCTTTCTTTGACTTGGTCTATACGATTTGAGTTCTGGCAGAGATATTTTTACTGAGATTTCTTTTAACTGAAATTGCTGCCATATTTACACTTTTTAATGTGGTGAGAAGAGTACTACAATATACTATACATGGTATGCATCCTCCCTGAAGCCACCTAACTTGAACAGTATAAAGGCCTTTCCATGAGGGCAAGCAATTGTGTCCACACAAAAGGTGAATAACCATTCGTAGCTGTATCGGCCCACTTCAACATGATACAACTTTGTGAGCAGACAAGCCCTCGGTCTTCATTTCTGTGTGTTCAAGGGAACAACTTACGCCAACAATTCACAAGTTGACTGAACAGTCTGAGAATAGTTCACTACATGCAATAGCGTGAACGCTCTGTCAGACTCAATTTTTTGGCAGTAGTTGTATGTGAATACCAGATTTCTTAAGACAGTCAGATCTTACACATAGGTCATAAATTAAACACAGCCAAATATCACTCTTTATACGAGAGGGTCCATTTCTAAAAAAATAGAGTCAAACTATGGGTTTGTATGTCGATGGAAGAGCACTTACTGTTAAGATGTCATAACTCCCTGCTGTGAACTGCTTTCTGGAAGACACCATCCCTGTTTTGGGATCAATAAAAAATTTCCCATCGTCATTTCCATCCACAATGCT
This sequence comes from Charadrius vociferus, assembly GCF_000708025.1. Classification (NCBI taxonomy): domain Eukaryota; kingdom Metazoa; phylum Chordata; class Aves; order Charadriiformes; family Charadriidae; genus Charadrius; species Charadrius vociferus. The sequence goes on from NW_009647680.1 coordinate 3,156,760, forward strand.
GTACGAGATTTCTGCATTAGGGCCTTCATCTTTGTCAAAGGCAAAAGCTCTGTAGATTGGCTCCCCTCTTTTCTTACGGTCCCTCTCTGGCAGCTTGATCTGATAGACTTTCTCTGGAAACTGAGGTTTGTTATCATTCTCATCCAGAACCTGGACCACCACCCAAACAGAGGACTGCTTGGGAGATGTGCCCCCATCTGAGACGGTCACCTGAAAAACAACAGCAGTAGAGGCATTATTCTCGATAGGTACAGTGGCACCTCATAAATTGAAAAAAAAAATATATATATAAACCAGAAGGAAACATGCCTTCCTCCGCAAACCCAACCTGCAGTTCACAGTCTTCTGTGTACACAAGACGTGCTCACTATAAACATGCTCAGTGCCTAACTCACATAGGCTCACAGTGGCAAATAAAAGAATTGGGAAGATTTGTTAATTTTGAATGACCCTGGAAAGGGAAATCTGCTGGCTATGAACCTATTTCTCAAAATATAAAATCCTCTCATCTCAAATTGTGCAAGTTTATCTCAGAAGAGAGAACTGGAATTAACCCATTAGGCAGGACTCCTGCTTTTTTTGCAAACATATTTAAAAGTTTCTTCAGTCACACAATGAATTTGAAAGATGCATTTCTTCTTAAGTCCTAAAATAATCTCTGTCACTTTCCCCCATTAATTATTTGGAATTTCTTAAACAACAAAAGGATTTCTGTCAGTTCTTTTCATTCATTACCTGAGATGTGACAGCTCATTAATTCCAAAACTGCTTTATGTGATTGTGAGGGGCAAAGAGAGGCAGGTAGCAAAAAAATTCTGCTGCATTGTGTAAAGAGCGCACTGTGCTGCCAGAAACATGTAAGGAATAAAATCTTTGAGACAAAAGTTAATTAGTAATTTAACTGCAACTTAAACAGAATTACTAATAATTTTCAGTCTGAAACACTGTGAAAATGAAACGATCCAAGATCAGCAAGCACTGAAGAGATTTAATAATATGCCTTCAAAATGCAATCAATATGTTTCAAACGTCTCCCTCAATATTTCGATGGCATTTTTTAAAGAGGAAGAAATAAGGCAGAAAGTTATTTCTGTTTGCATGAAAGAAGTTCAAATTTCACTTTCAGCTACATATGCTAACATGCCAATTCCCACAGTAGCAATTTTTGAGGATAGTGAGCCAAGATATCACATCCCCTTCCCTGCTCGTACTGATGACTGCACATCGATTGCTTTGCTGGTTTACTCCCCAATGCTTTATTTTTCCTTAAACGTTTCTATGTCCCCTTACAAATCATACAGTCCTGATGTCCAATCCTTAGGCAAAGCAACATTTTCTGGAATAATGTCCCTTGTCATTGTCCCCTCCTCGCGACAAGAAGTCTAAACTTAGGTTTAATACTGAGATCACCAGAAAAACCTCATTTTCTATGAGAAAGGTAAAAGACCTTTTCCATTTCCTGTACTTAATTATACTTTTGAAAATGGATACAGTGGAAGGGAACAGACTGACAGCCTTGTGACTGAAACCCCTTATTTACAGAAAAATAAATGCTATGGTAATATATAGTAAATTTTTTTATATATATAATGTAAATCCCCAAATCTGCCCATAACTCATTTGGAGAGTGAAGCTGGTCCTCCCAACGGCATGTATCAGCCTCAGGCCTCTCTCTCCTAAGACTGTCACCAGGGTTCGCAATTAGCACTTGTTGGGATCGCCGCCTCATGACGGGAACGACTGCTGAGAGCTGGATGGGGACCATCCCCATGCTGCAAAGCCACCACTGCGCCATCTGTCAGTCACGGGCGAGGGGGAGCGGGGAGAGGACCCGCAGCTCATTACCGGTGTACTCAGCCATCCAGTTCCCACTCGCTACACTTTCCAAAATAGCATTTATAACACCGAAAGGCTGCACACATGGCTGCGAATCTGCCTTTCCACCCGGTGAGAGCGACACCGCCGGGGACCTCAGCCTCTCCACTCCACCGCTCCGGGAGAAGAACTTCAGAGTTTCTGTAGCAAACAAAAAGCCAATTCTGCCAATTCTCCTATTACAGACTTGCAGCCATAAATAACTTTTGCCCCACTTCGAGGCCGATCCCCTCTATTTCTGTCCTCCTCTAGTGCCACTAGTCAAGTTTTCAGCAAGAGCACAGGTTAACAAAGAAAATCCTTCTTCAGGATTTCTGCTGACTCCGCAGATAAAATAATCAATGACGCCAGGCAGTATGGGCTGTAGGGCGCAGAAACAAAGGGAGACATGTTTATTTAAATGTTGGTCAAAAATACCAACAAAATGCGTTTTTGAGGGGCAACGATCTTAATGTATAGAAAATACTAGCAAGATTCAGGAAACTCTTGTATTCTAAACAGAACATGACTCAACTTTAAAAGAAAAAAAGACGCTTCCCTCAAGCTTCTAGCAGTGACCTACAGAAAAAGGGGGGTGGGTGGAGAAAAAGTTTACAAACAAAAACAGTACTAAAATCTCTGAAAACCACAGTGGTATAAACAGTCAAGTGACTACAACACAAAACCTGCTTAAGCCAGGAGACTGCTCAAGAAGCGAAGCTGTCCTCCCATCTCACCAATACACAGCCTCACAGTTTGTTAGGTTACTGCCACAATCCTGACTAACGCGGTGCTGTGGCAGTAAATACGTGCATGCATTTGTTTGTTTGTGTAAGCCCAACCTTGTGGGAAATCCGTTCCACAACAGAAAAGTTGCACTGAAAATATTTGCTGACAGCTAATTGAAAATAGTAATGGCTATAACATGAAATGTCAGCTAATTAACAGAAATTAACATAGAAGGCCTGAAGTTAGTCAATTCTACTCTGTCTAAAACTTTACGTCCCCTGAGAGGAAGATGTTATGTACCAGCGAAGCCTTTTTCTCTGGGTGACACTCAAAACTTTTCAAAATGACAGGCTCCAGCTCCGCTCGAAAAGCTCCGAGTGCCAGACACGGGAGCTGAAGTGTGAGTTAAAGCTCTCTCTTTGCAGGCATGTAAATTAATTAATTAAGCCGCCCTCGCACCAGCGATGTGATTATTTCCCTAACTGTAAATCTGTGCCCTCACTGACCCCTCTTTGCTGCTCCATCAGCAGCCCCAGCCCGGCTTTTCGGGTTCCAGCTATAAATCGGGTAAAAGAGGTGCAGAAATTTCCTCTGCTCCTACAGAAGAAAACTCACACCAACACACTAAAACAAAAACCCAAATTGTAGCCAGTTCAAAATTGTTCCCAGACAATGCAGCACAGTGGAGACCCAAAACACAAGGCAATGGGGAGGACCGGAGAGGTCGTTCAGCACACCGCTCTGCAAACACGGTTTCCATCAGGACACTGTATCGCACCAGCCCTTAGGGGCCCCTCTAACCAACGCAATTTTGATTTAAACATTACCACAGTTCTCAGCAGAATCCTTAAACAGCTGGAAATTACAGTGAAAAGTAACCGGGGAGGGGAGGGATGTTTGTAGGACAAAGATACAAAAGCTAATTCACAGCTGGTGTCCCTGGAAATGTGAAAGGCAGATGTGCAAGGCACAGGAGAGCTTGCCAGGAGAGAAGATTTAATTCAGGACCAGTGAGGTCCTTTTGTTTAGAAACCTGCAGATGGCATGGTGGGGAAAAAAAAAAAGACAGAGAAGAAAGGTGGTATAGATGAATGACAATGAAGACAGTCTCAATATGTGCTTGTCAAGATATGACATCAAAAACCCAACAAGAGGTGAATCTCACAGTAATCATGATAGAGAAATGGTGAGGACCAGAATTAAAGCTTTCCCAGAGGAGATGAGGAATGGCTGCTCGGTCCGCGTATGCCTTCCTAAATGCTGAACACCTTCTTCAGTCTTTGTTTTGAGCCTGCTATCCAGACATCGATGGCTGCAGACAGGCTGCTTCTTGCCCAGATGCAACCTGAGATGGGACAGCCAAGTACCATCCTCTATCCCATAGCCAGATATTGCTGTTCATGCTGTGTCAACACAGAGGATACAGCCTCCCAAAGCTGGGATACAGCCACAAACGCAGCTGAATTCTGGCTCTGATCAACCGTTCAAAGGGTTAGTCCATTCACCATCCACCAAGGGTGGAATATCTTAAAAGGAATGTGATGACATGTTTAATGGGGTCTGATGGCATCAGACAGCAAGAATAATATGAACTTTATATACCACTTTCATGGTGAAATCCTAAGCATCTCTGCTGTTTTCCCACAACCTATAGACAGTTCCACCACAGTTTTCTTCATAAAATGAGCACTGTCTGTCAGGAAACTGCATTTACCCATTGGCTTTAATGTTTATGACTTTATTGAATCATGTCAGCCAATACACATATACCTATTGGTTACCTGGAAATTTCTTTGCTAGAGTAACAACATTCACACATCCCTTACAATGCTTCTTTCAGCTATGGACCAGGACAAAACTCCTGAAATTCCTTCTACTTATATCAGACATGGGGTTTTTTGAGAAAAACAAAAATATATCCTGCTGCAGAGTATGACAAATTCAGTATAACAACAGAACTTTCAAAATCCAAGTAAGGCAATTTCCATTTCTTCTGCAGGATCTACTTCAGTAGGTTTGGTCTATAGACATTAACACTACCTTTTGTACCGGACTGAGACCGTCTGTAATAGTCATGTTTATGTTCAAGTCCACAGATCAACTACAGAGTTTTCCATAGCAGTGGACCTTCTCAGTGAAAACCAAGGTCAGCACTAACTGTTAACATACCGCAGCTGGAATGTTAGATATGACAATTTCTTCTTTTTATGACCATGGAGAAGGCACGGAGGAGACGTCTACTGCAAAAGTATTGGCTAAAACACAGCATCAGTCTTGCAGACCTCAATGCTGGTGACGAAAATCATTTTGCCTTGAGATAGTCACTATGAATTGGACTGTGACACTTAACTGAAGGAGGTTTAAGCTCTTGAATTTTTTCAGAATACGAATGTAACTGTGAGGACCACCCTCCTGAATTAGAAGTACAATATTGAGTCTCATTAACAAAAGCTTATGATTTCCAAGATAATTATTAACTCAGCTGGAGAGAGTAGCTAGCAGGGATCTTACTTCAACAAGTACAACAAGACAATCAGCAGGTGTTTAATGTGAGTTATCAAGCCTCAAGAAGAACGAGAATCTTCTTCCACATCATTCCTTGGCAGGAGGAAGTACTCAGCCTACCCAAATTTTAAGTTAAGAGGAACTGCCACATTACTGTCATTAGCATTGCAAAATGCTGAAGATGACATATTTGCTTGTTTATTTTTGTCCGTGTGATAACTGCTTAATGCAAAAAGAGCGCGCTGAGATGCCTGCGTCTCATCTGAGGAGTGTGCATAATGAGGTTTGCAGGTAAAAGTCGCTCCCTTCCCCCAACTAGAAATGCCAATTTTGCTTCAGAAAACTTTAGAAAAGAGAATCTGGTTGAGTTACTGGAGACATAAAAATGATCAAAGGGAGCCTGAGAGCTGAGGCATACCCCTGCTGTTAGTGACTAATGGGTTTGTTTCTTCTGCCAATGCGCAAACGAGCTGCAATACCTATTGTAAGAGTCTCTGGAATTCAGCCCAAGTAAGAGAAATAAAAGATTATAAAGGAGAGCTCGTTGAGGGATGAATGGAACTTTAAAGTCAAATACACTGAATTACTATCTCTGCCTACTTCAGAGAGAGACTAAATTCACGGCTAAATTCTTACAAGGAAATATTTTTCTGAAATGCATGATATTACTGAACTACATGTCAGATTATTGCTACAAAGTGAAGGCAGCATAGCTCAAAGATACACAAAATAGGAGAGAAAAAAGGTACATAAATTTGTTGGGTTTTTTTTAGTTCAAGACAAATACTGAGTTAGTTGTAGCAAACTAGATGCCTTCTCGTTCTAATCCTTTATTTGGCAACTGTGGAAAAGACGTGGGCAGCTGCTTATTTCACTTATAGTAATAGAATGTAGTGCTGTCCCAAAAGACAGATTACTTAAACAGTTCTTGTAGGAAAGGGTGCCAATCATATCAATATGATCCATCTTTCCTTATTTCCCTTACAATGTGCTAATCTGGGAACTCTTGTTTTCAATCATTAAAAAATTAATACGTTCACTCTGGCCAGCTATGAGAAATAAATAATTTAGAGTACATTTTAAATACAGATTATTACTGACACAAACACGCTAGGTGGCTGATTAGGAAAGTCAATGGCTTCCAGCCACATTCAAGCTAGAAAATGATGCATAATGGTCTGTTATAGCATTTGAGAATTAACGATGACATCAGGTAATTTCAATGCTCTACTGCCAAAAGACAGGAAGGAAGGAAGGAAGGTTTTTTCATTTGGAGTTAAATGCTCCCTGCAGTATCTGCAAACCTAAATATTAGAAGAACGTACTAAAGAAAGTCTTAAAGGCTTCAAATCTTAATTTTTGTCAGACTCACAGTACTAAGACCAGTAGATGGTAACCAAATGACCTGGCAGAAATATCAGAATGGGTGACTTAAAGGTCCAGAAATAGTAGTACTACTACTACCACCACATTTATTCTGTGTTATACTTTATTCTATGAGCTTTTTGAAATTTGAAACAGTAAACAAGAGTCATAAACTCTGGAAAGAAACTTAAGACTTGTATTTTAGCTTCAGTAGCAATACAAGGAAGGATCTGCATAGCTCTCGACTGTAACTCCCTAAAAGAAAAAGAGTAATTTTCCATGGGCATTGCTTTTAAAGTTCATGACAGTCTGGAGATGCTGGCAACCTTTGTGCATCAGGTTGTATTTATAGTGTTCTTCAATCAATACATGCTAAGGTAAGTGCAGAACCAACCACTACTCCATTAAATAAATTTGCAGGACAACAGAGCAGCCTGTCCTGTGTTAGAAGAAACTCCTCCAGGCAATCTGAGAAAGTATCTTCCCCTTCTTTTCACTAAGTAAAATGAAAACTACAGTCCTCAGGAATGTCAAGCTCATAATTTTGCTTTTGACAAACTGCAGATAAAACTTTGCCCAGAAGTAACTCTGAGTTGATCACTTTCCAGAAGTCCAAATGTGCCTCCTACTTCCAATGGTGGAGTTAAATACAGAAAATCTTCACCTCTACTGCCTCACAGTAGTGTGTAATCACTTATGATTCAGCAGAAATAATCTGGTAAGAAAAAGCATTGCTCAGCAAGGACCTTTCCTGACCTTCTAGGTGATGACGCCATCATCAGAAGTGGTGCTTGAAACTGAATATATCATACCCCACATGGAGCAATTGGGAAAGTTTGTAACTACAAGATTGGAAAATTTGAGATGAACATAGTAGGAACATCAACCTCAGTCTCCAAATAACAACTGTAAAGGTCTTTTGAGTACATCAAGAACTTCTCTTCTTTGTTCATGAGGCTACAATAATGCATCTTGCTGCCCCAGCATATAATGAAGAAAAATTTGGAAAGTGGAAGAATACACTCCAAATAGTCCTCTGATAACATCTGGACCCACCTTCCGACTGACACCTTACAAACAAGATAACAACTGCTATGGGATTGCTTAAAAATAATTTTAATAGGCATACGGAACCTCTTTTGGAACAACCTATTACTAAACAGAAGTATAACTACCCTCATAGCCTCTAAATGAGAAAGAAGATAAAAGTTGGGTATTGATCTTCACGGTAAACTTTGAAGAAGGTGTTAAGCTCCTGCTGATAGTGAAGATTATAATCAGAGAGTTTTGTGAACAGAAAATGAATAGTCAAATCTGAGAATATTTCACTTCAAGCAGCTTTAAATAACATTTCAAGAAGCTTTAAATTACATAAAGCTTGCAAATTAAGATATTTATGCAGTCTAATGTTAGTAGTAATCTCTATGCCAATTGTAAGTCCATTCATACCTGAATATCTACTTCAGCCATTTGTGAATATTGCTTTTCTTGTGATAAGAAACACATGTGATCAAATACTGATAAGTTCCCCTCTACCAGATTTACCTCTACAGGTAATGCCCTTCTGCAAGAATCTTATCTCAGCACTCAGGAAATACAGAAGGTCTCAGTTTTTGTGCTTCAAAAGAGGTGTGCATCAACTTCTAAGCTCACTGCAGTGCCCTTTTCTCAAATATTCAATTACCCTTCATTTTCTATCCACAAAAGTCACTTGACTGTCCTCTTCACTATAAGCAGGAACCAAACACTTTCTTCAAAGTTTCCTCAAAATTATGAAGATTGTTACACATCCCCAATATTTCCTTTTTCATACTAGACCAGTCAATATGTGTAATCATGTGAGAAAAACATTCTGGTTATTAATAAAGACGAGATTTTATCCATGCTTCCAAGATCTTTTCCTAACATTAATAATTTCTGTTTTAACTAGCAGCAGAAATGCTGAGCTCAAAAATATATGCTGATATATTGCCAAAATTTAATCAAGCTATAGTACTAGTCACTGTGGAGTTTATTAATCAAGCAGAGAAACGATATATACTTTACATCCTTGCTTGGGTGTGCAGCTGGATCAGTTTGTAGGATAGTTCCCCAGATATTCAAACTGGTAAGAAATTAAGGTACAGCAACTCTTTTAGCAGAAATTCTCCAATTTGGCAGAGGTGCTTTCCTGTGTGGCAATAGCCCTCCATCTATTGTGCAATAAGGCAGCAGCTCTGCCCCACGCTAACGTGGTACGTGCTGTTGAACCTACTCTAAGACAAGACATAGTACGAAGGAGCATGCTCTGCACGCTCTGAGAAATATTGTGGCACGCCATTTCTGTTACAATACAGTAATAACTTCAACTAAAACTTGTAGTCTTCAAAGGAAATATTGTCTTCTCTCCTAAACTATAATATTAAAACTTACTTCTAAACAGTTTTTGTCATGCCGACAACCAGTGCCTTCTGATACTGGATGTAACACCCTTAGTTGAGGCTCTGTGATGGTCAGTCTTGAAACAATATTGTAATTACTTAGGAGGTAATACATTTATTTGGCCACCAATGAAATGAAAATAGACACTGTAATTCCTTAAAGTTATTATAGGTGCACTACATCCAAATTCTACACTGCTACATGAAGCAGAACTAAGTATTTTCAAAAGAAAGATAACACTTTCTGGTTTTGGTGTTTGGTTTTTGTTTTTTTTTTTTAATTGCTCTAACAAGCAGCACTTGGTTGTGCTAACGGAGGATGACACCACCTTGTCTCTGGCAGAAAGGCAGATTAAGATGCATCCAGCCCCATCTCCAGCTCCTCCTCCAGCCATTTGTTCTTCCCCTGTCATCAGTTTGCAGCCACCTTCACCCATCAATAAACTGTTTGTGCATCTGTGCTACAAACAGGGCTACTGAAATAATCATGGTTTAAAATGAACTGCTGAAAGAAAACAAAATCCCCCAAAAGGCAGATGGTTAACGGGTGATGGCATTGAGAGAGCAAAACGAGGCAGCTCCTCAGGTCAGGCTGGGGAAAATTTCTTAAGACATTTTGGCCACTGAAGGAAAATGCATTTTGTAACTACAGTTTTGGGGATGAATTCTGGAATTTCACTACAGATAGTAACTTACAATCTGCACCCCCCATCCCCCCCCCAAAAAAAAAAAAAATCCCTGTTGTAGAATTCATTACTTAGTAACAAGCCTTTGATCAACAGCAACACGGGCAAAGCCAGAACCAGTGATCTCAAGGTAAAAGACTTTGTGTCCCATTAGTAATTGCTGAAAATATCCAATTTCCGTCTTACACTGGTTTTCCACAATATGCGAAAAATAATGAATGCTCTCCATCCACACATACATGTAAAACGTTTCAAAGACAGTTTTATAGCTGATAGCCGGACGGGTAGCCTCTGACATTTAAGTGCAATTTGGTTTTTTCAGGGTGAAAAATGAAGCTTTTACAGTTTTATGTTCAAAATAAAGCTTGCCAGTTCAAAACCTGATTAATAAAAAATTGATTTTTTAGCCAGGTACAAAGTATATAAAATCAGACCTTTAAGGGGTACAGGCTGTTCCCAATTTTCAATGCTGTACAGATATTCTAAATTTGCAAAAAAGCAAAAATGTACATTTTAGGCCTCAGAAATTTATCTGGCTTTAGTGAACAGTCACTCAGGAAGATTGCTGTGACCATTTTTGTTAATCTAAAAGGAAAAAATGAAGACGTGATTTTTCTGGTGTTATTCAAGTCATTTGATAGAAGTTTCTTTTGTTAGCAATGAGGTGCAAAGTAAAATTTTAATCAACTTAGAGGACAATATGATAGCAATTACTCATGCATGTTTGAATAAAGTAATTTTTGTAGTCAGATGAGGACTACATCCTCAAATATCATATAAAGTAGTATAAAAATGCTCAGAAAATCAGTTTGGAAAAAAAAAACAAAATAAGGTAAAGGAGATAAGCATGAATAAGGAGGTTGGTTCTTGGGACTCTTCCCAAGGCAGGTTTTTTTGACAGTATCATTCTATTTTCGTCAGACCAGGTTAAAGTAAATCACCTCAGTAAGTGCTTTGATTTTAGCAATAAAAAATTCTACTTGACTTCTTGATGCCTACTTCACAACTTTCTGCGACAAATTAATTTTAGACAGGTAATAAGCATTAACTGGGCCGTATTTAATCACAGTTTCATCTAACAGGCAACACAGACAAGCCTTATTATCTCAGTCTCCACTTGTCTTTGATTCTACGCATCCTATAAATATCTACTATCCAGTTTACATTGACATGGGGTCAATTTAACAAGCTGGTTGAGAATCAGCATGGGATTATACACAGGGAAAAAAATGCAGATTCTGATTTTGAAGCAAAACCCATAGTCTTGGGACTACCTTTTTCACTTTTTTTCACATTCAGTTTCCAGCTTTGAAAACTGAGCCTGGAAAATGGGCTCGGGTATTATGTCCGATACAAAAGATGTGAGACCAGAAATCAGATAACTGTTCCGGTGATAAAGGATGAGCGCCATCAGCCCCTTGCCTGATGGGAGCATCAGGACTCTGTGTTTCATTGGACATTGCAAAAACCTTGCTTTTTTTCACTAGACAAGAGTGACACAGCTAAGTGCACCTTTAGGGACGAGTTCACTTCAACCCACTTTTTCTCATAGTCAGTTTTGTTTTCTCTGTTCATAGAATCATAGAATCACTAAGGTTGGAAGGGACCTTTAAGATCATGAAGTCCAACCATCAACCTACCCTGACAAAACCATCTCTAAACCATGTCCCTAAGCACCACATCTACC
>NW_009647680.1:3168555-3208540 GCF_000708025.1 Charadrius vociferus
CAGCCTGTCCAGATCCCTCTGCAGACCCATCCTACCCTCAAGCAGATCAACACGCCTGCCTAGCTTAGTGTCATCTGCGAACTTAGTGAGGGTGCACTCGATCCCCTCATCCAGATCACTGATAAAGATATTAAAGAGAACTGGCCCCAGCACCGAGCCCTGGGGGACACCACTTGTGACCGGACACCAACTGGATTTAACTCCATTCACCACCACTCTCTGGGCACAGCCATCCAGCCAGTTTTTTACCCAGCAAAGAGTACACCTGTGCAGGCCATGAGCAGCCAGTTTCCCCAGGAGAATGCTGTGGGAAATGGTGTCAAAAGTTTTGCTAAAATCCAGGTCCTCCACTAAGCTCTACGAACACCTGAATAGCCTCAGCATCCCCACACACATCATGGGCGGCGGGGTACGCACGTGCTGCGTGGACAGAGACACACAGGGAAAGGCTAAGGACAAGTGTTCTCCCATTGAACAGAGCTCATGTTGTATGAGCAGCCAAAGAATTACAGGTATCTTCCTGGTGGAGAAAGACCCGGCCAGTTGTGAAATCCACCCTGGAAACCAATGGGAATTTTCCCATTGACTTTGGTGAGAACGGGGTTGCACTGAGAGCTCAACAACCTTATTTCAGTAGTTTTTATCTCTCATTCAGCTTTTGCTCAGCCCTGGGCTCCAGCTGTATAACAAGTACCTGAAAGCTGTAAGCCTTCGACTAAAGGGTAGAGAAGATGTGTACCACCACGGCACTACTGCTACTACATGCTACTGTATATATATACACTCTACTACTATGCATTGTAACTGACTGGGAAGAATCTTACTTTAATTCCCAGGCAAATGTGGGGTTTTCTGTTTACTTTAAAGAAAACAGCAATTTCATACACAATTCTTTTCTTTAACATGTTTTTTTTTTTTTTCCTTAGTTCAATCTGTTACACATACAGCCAGTGATCCTGCGAACAGCGATGTGTATGAGTAATTTTCAGAATGTGTGGAGACCATACTGCTGACATAAATAAGTAGGTGTGCATATAGGAACAAGGTCATCTGGGGGTAACGAGGCAACAGGAAACGCTGTCCCAAAGTTTTAACATTCCAAATGTGTTGCAAAAAAAAAAAGATAAAAAAAAAAAAATCCTGGCCTGTAAAGTTAATTTCCCTGAGTAACTCTCAGAACGCATTAAAAATGTTCAGGTTATTAATATTAATTAATCAATTAATACTATTTAATTAATTACACAGTGCCTGGAGTCCTGGAAAGGGATCTTTATGTGTCTGAATAATAAGAAGATGACATTCTACTCCTGCAGTGCAGGAACAATTTTAAAAGATCACAACTTTTAAAATATTCTTAGCACTTTGATTCTTCTGCAGAATTAGTCTTTAACATGCATTTGGTTTTTGCAACCACAGGATGGCATTCACTGCTGTGCAAAGGGTCGGTGAAACGTAAGTAGAGCATAGGAAGCGTACTTTGCATCTGGGGAAAGGAACTATTTAATCAAAAATGATTAATAGAAATTTACTGCTTTGTACTGATGACAACCATTTATTCAAGAGTGTAACATCAAAATCTCACCATGCACAGTCCTTAAGGTTCATGTTCGTACTGTGTGGGCACCAAGTCCCTCAACAGATACTTATCTTGCCTGACTTCCGTAAGCTGGGACCTTCTAAAAATACAGAGCAGCAATTCCAACTTGGGATACCAGCAACTGCATAAAGCACTTCAGTTTCACTTCCGTCGTTTATGGAGTCACAGTTAATCTTTAATGGATTTATACAGGCTCATAATTTACTGTTTATTTTCCCATTAGGGTAGTATACGGAGTAGGTGTTGACACATGGCATACCAACGGGAGGACAGTTGGACTGAATGAATGGCCAAGGTGACCGATAATTGGATTGCAAATGTCAAAGAGTGTGGTTGAAAAGCCAGGTATATCAACCCACACATACTTTTCCCAGTTGTGAAATGAAAGTTAAGAGCAGGGACAATCAGCTACAAGTAGTTACGATTTATAGAGTTGGGTTTGAAGTCAGCAGCAAGCAGCATCCAATTAACTTCAGTAGAGATGTCTAACGCCACTGGTAAAACGACTGGATTTAGAGTGATGAGCAAGAATGTCAGATCGAGAGACAACCTAGTAATGCTATTAACCTTTGTGAGATTGCCCCGCTGATAATGTGATCTGGGGGACAATAAAACACTGCACGAGACAATATGCCCAATTTGGTAGTGCAGGACTGATATATGGGAGAAGGTGGTGAATTTTCCTGGATTCATTTTATCGGCCTCCAATTAGCCCTCACTAGGTGAAGGGAGAGAAAGGGGGGAAGCAGAAGGAGTCCCTCTAATGAGTAGCTTTGGTTTGTAGCAGAAGAGATTGAAAAAATCAAAGTTTTAGGGGCTGCTTTGCTTTTGAGATTGTTTTAGGATGTGTTAAAGGGGCCGGGTACTTTGTTGGAAATAGCCATGAGAAAGCTCCTGATTTATGGGAGCTCTTGAGCAGCACAAGTGCATCCTGTCAGGATCAGTACAGGAGGCGTGATCCCTTGGCACAGGGAGATCAGATATGTCAGCCCCGTGTGCTAATCCCCGTGGTTAGATGCTGGGGTCAGGACCACAGGCGCTCGCTCGCGATGCGGAGCCCTGGCCAACACCACCTAGGCGTGCTGCCGCTGCTTCTTTTGAGAAATCATTTACAAAATATAAATATGTTTGTTCTCCAAAAGTGCATCCAGTTTTAGAAACGGAGGATTAAGAGCGGGTCTAATCCATGGATTACTGATCTGACAAAATATCTAAATCTTATTTACAGGCTCAGTGAGGCAAAGGCAGGTTGTCAGTCAAGTGAAGTTTAAGATGCAATTCCTGTTTTGCTATGTAAGTCTGGTGAATGTGCTCTCAATAACCTTTCGAAAATCGAGCACGAATGCATAATTTATTCAGCTACTACTGTTCAGGCATCCAAGGGTTAGTGGAGCATAATGCGCACCCAGAGAAACCAGGGGGGGTTCTCAAGTTAGGAAGTCCTGAGGTAGCTCTCAGTCCATGCTGCAGAGTGGAGGAGAGCGAAGGGACACCAAATTAGCCTGCAAGAGCTATACGAGGTACTGAAAACACAGCCCAGAGCTCTGAGTAGGGTAATTTGCTCTGTCAAGAAGCAGGATAAATGACTGCCTCACGCTGAGCACTGTGCTGCAGCAGCAAAGATTTCTTTCGGGAGCTCAGCAGCTCGCTGGAAGTTGGGCGTCCCATCACCGGTGTGATCCATCACCTGGCACCCTCCCAGTGCTGCAGAAAAACAAAATCTTCTGTACGCTTCAGACTTCTTTTTATTAAAAAAGCCACGGCTTTCAGTTGATACTTTCACACTGAGAGTCGGATATTATGAGAATTAAATGCTTGAAGAGAAGACATTTAAAGCAAATATTATTTTACTTTTAAAAATGCTGTTCCCTGGCTGAGGTGCTGCAGTTAAGATTGCACTCAGGCGGTATCTAGTGGTTTGCAACAAAAATAGCGGAAGATCCTTAACTGTAGATATATTTGTTAAATGCCAATGCAAAAAAAAAAAAAAAAAAAAAAAAAAAAAAATTGGGCTGTAGTATTCAATTTAATCCCACAAACATATGGCCAAATCTACACAGAGAGTTCGTGCAGGTCTGTTTGAACAACAAGGTTTTGGTGAGGACTATATGCAAGCGAACCTCATGTGTCAGTTAATATTTTTATTCCTTCTGCTATCCATTATGGTCTTTTGAGACCAAGCTAATGCACTTACCTCATTGCCTTCTGCATCTCTCTCAATCAACAGAGGCCATGCCATTTTGGCATACTTTGATGTAGCACATAATAAAGCATCATCTCTGCTTAGCTAAAATGTGTATTTTAAAACTCATCACTTCCTAGAAATGTTTTTGGGTGTTTTTAAAACTGTGGTCTTTTTTTTTTTTAAAGAAAAGAAGTGTGGCAATATAAAAACACATGTTTAAATTCTCCATGGTTTTTTTCAATTAAGTCTTTAAAAAAGCTGTTTTGCCTTGAAGGTTAAGAACACATTTTTATTTATACAATACCTTAAAAGTTATCTGGAAGGATAGTGGAAGGAAACAAGATCCACAGGGAAAAGCAAATATATTTGAGGCAATGACAGAAAGTATTAAGCTATTTGTTGGTATCTTGATTAAAGATAACATGCTGGTCCTCAGAAAAGTCAAAGCTATAAATTGACAGATTGCTATTAGTAATATTTGTATTTTTTATTTTCCCAGAGAATGTGAGAAAAAATAATTCATTATTTTGATTCTGACATTTTTGGTCTCACTTATTCATGTTAATCCTTGCTTTTGAATATTTAGAATATTCTTGCCAAAGAAAGTATTACTTTTTGCCAAAACATAAAATGTACTCTAGAACTGCTATGATAACATTTTCAATGTCTCTGTATCATGAGAGATTAGCAAACAGCAATATTACATTTCAGAATGAGGAGATTAATCTGTTCCCTGACAACTGAAATTTGTTAGGCTGGGAAAAGAAAATCACTGCTTTTGAGGGCAGATTTCATAGCACTTGATGCTTCAGGGCCTTTGTACTTTTCCTGTTTAAATCATATCTTCATAAAAAGCAAAAGAATTGTTTGGTCTCTGATTATTATCAAGCTGAAGTCAGATAAGAAAAGCATTAGCACTCTTATGTTCCATGACAATATATTTAGGGAGGAAAAAGGTGTCAAATATGCTTATTAAACTGATTCTCAACCCGATTAGAGGTTTTCTTATCTCTAGGTGTCTAGTAAATACTTTAATTTGTGTCATGTTACAAATTATGTTGAATACTCCAATCTTATTTCAGCACATTTCACCCAGTTATGCACTTTTGCCATTAAAAAATATTTTTAAAACAAAAAAAACCCCAAATTTTTCATACTGCCATGTTTCTGCATGACATTTTTCTACCCTTTCCAGTATGTCTTTTTTGCTCAAGCTGAATGTTGAAGGATTATGCGGTGGAGGGACAGGGTAGCAAACTGGGAATATGAAACAACAGATAAAGAGGGAAAATATACAAAATTGGAAGACATTACAGGCTATGGTGAGAAGACTGTAAGGGATGTGATGAGACTCAAAGAAAATGTTGGGTGCTCAAAGTGTACTAGGAGGAGGTTCTCACCAAGTGCATGGACTGGTAGGGACAGTTTTGGGGAATTCCAGTACATCACCAATAGTGGAAATTATGGGACCCTGGATAATAAGAGCATCAACAAAGTGGAGACAAAAAAAAAACCCAAACCAAAACAAAAAAACAACAAACAAAAAAAGTCAGAGGAAGAAGCATCGACAAAACCCAGATGATGTGACTCTAGACTGACAGTATGACTCAAGAAAGTAGACCTCAAGACTAAGGATGATCTTCACCATGATGGAGAAAAGAGAGTTCTAGGGAAGACAGTAAAATCTAATAGAATATGCAAAAGGAAAGAGTTCTTCAAGTTTTTCCCTTGTGGAGGGGCTGCCTGTAAACCGAAAGGCTCACAACTGAATATGATCTGGAGAGAGGACTGCTTAAGCTGCGAGTATTCTGGGAACCATCTCCAAACAGACTCTACGGACACTGCAACAGCCTGTGATCAAAGAGTATGTCTCAAACTAACCCAAAGTCCACTCAAGGCAAAGGAACTGGAGATTTAGTGCAGGGATCCCCATATGACTTATTGCTGGGTGGTTCGATTTGGTGCGTATAAATGGTGGCGGCTAGTGAAGTCGCTCTGAAAATATCCCAGACTTAACTTTTTTTTAGGGATACAGGCATGAATTCCAAACATTTCTACAGATCGTCCCGGGAGAAAGGACAAATGGATAAAAAACTTGTTTAAGGTCATGTTTCGAAATGACGGATTAATTAACAGACATACTAGGATTTCCTGTACCCAGAAAGGATTTTAGTACAGATGCAACGTATTCCTAACTGAGGAAGAAGATGCTCCCCTGCCTTAAATGCAATGCTCAGCTCAGCCTTAGCCAGGAAGGCAGAAACAGAGACCTCCGCAAAATGTGTGTGTGCACGCATGTGTGTGTGCTCACACACTCACAGACATAAATTAACAGTCTGGCAGCTGATGGGTATTGCAAATGCTACAGAAAACATGATATAGCACTAAAGCAGACATGCTTCAGCTAACACAAAGGCTCTGTACATCTAAAATAGATTCAAATCATGTGAAAGATTTCCTGCTGCTTCTGCAGAAGATTAAAACATTGGTACATTCATAAAACATTAAAACAGTGGTACATTCATAAAACAAATGGGAATAGTTAGCAAAGCAGTGTGCCCTTCACAATGACTCTTTGTCTCACCGAGCATGGAGCCTGGCAAAAGAGACACCCTGAAAGGGTGTATCTGACCAATTTGGGCCTGGCAGGTGGGCTCTAGCCTGTAAAAAGAGAGTTACAGATCTTAAGAAACACATAATGAAGAAAAAAACTGTTAACCCTGAGCTAATCTGTGAGCTAACCCCTCAGCGAGAAAGCATCGTTAGACCAAGCTCTTAAATCCTGACAGAAAAGAAAAACTTGGCATAGATTAACTACAGAATTTGCCTACACAAGCTTAGATGAAGAACGACTTACAAAACGAGAAGGAAGACCATTAATATATCCCTCTCTGTTTCAACAGCATTTAACACATGGGTGCAGACCTAATTTTAAAACCACACAATAATGTTTGGTGTTTTAATAATACTTTTCCATCCCATTTGCATTGATCTAATGCTCTGCCATGTCGTAGTTCTGCAAACAGAGCAGAAGAAACAGGTGTTGGGTGTACTTTAAATTGCTTTTCTCTAATGTGTTCACTCACCCGTTTCCAGACATACCTGGGGAAATGCAGGGTGCTGATGTCGGATTCTCTCTTCCTGGGTATTATCTGGGATAACTTCAAGCAAGTCAATGCTACTGAAGCCAGACTAAGCACACCACGCAGGGTAAGCAGAGGAACTCAACCAGCCCCCAGGATAATAAATAAGACTCCTCTCCGCAGTGACATCACATATGTCTTAACACAACGCTACTTAACCAAAAGGTCACTTTCTTGCGCTACTTGACTTCACAACTGCATGATGTCAACTTCAGTGAGATTTTAATTAGGTCCAGAGGGTCAAGGAAATGCCGGTACACCTCTAGGCTCCCAGGAGACGCTCAGGACCTTGCAGGGTGGCAGCCCGTAGGCTGGATTTGCTTCCTGGCACAATTCCACCTTCTCTGTTATGCCTTTAAAAGAGGTGGAAAATGCCTGATAAGACAGCACACGAAGCCTGTACGCTGAGTATCTCCTTCTGTGCTTGGATGCGATGAGTTGCTTAAAGCCAAGACCTGCTGGTAGATTACTGCGGGTCCACAAGGCAAACCCTAAAAGAGGCATTTGATGCCCAGCATGAAAAAGCCGACAGCGCTGTGCTTTGCAGATTTTCATTTCTTCATTTCATGACCCAACAGTTCAGGTCAGTGATTCATGAAATGTGTAAAACAAGCTCCCTCCCCTCTGCAAACTCCAGATATATGCAAATCATTCCTTAACTAAGGCAAAGCTCTAGGCCATCAGAAATGTGATTTTTCTAATGAGACGCAACAACTGTGGTAGACAGTAGTGTGTGAACCAAACTCCTAGCCCTGGACAACTCTGATCTTGCCATACTCTTCAAAATACAAACATGAATTAGCACTTGCAAAATCATCTGTATCTTTACAGCGGGTCAACTTTTCATCTAAATGATTAATAGGTTTTTAAACCTGGATTGTAATATCAATTGTTCCCTGCCCCCTTCTAGCAGACTCACTGTCCGGTAAAACATGATTTTGTGGAAAATATACTTGGGGCAGTCTTCCACTGTAGATGATAAATCTGTCATCATCTATACCGATGAGCTGAGGAAATTGAATCTCTTCCATGAACTAAGCAATGACTAAATAATAGATGAATTGTGCTTTTTTTATTTTAATACCGAAATAAATTAACACAAGCTTACAATACATCTATAAAAGGTCTATAAACTATTTGAGTTATTTCTATAATTGTCAAGCATTCACAACAAAACGCCAAAGTTGTGCATATTGAGTTACAAAGATTTTTGATTTAGGAAGGTCATTAAACATAGAAAAGAGGTTTGCTTTTCTTCATTATGATTGGTACTCTGAATCAATAGAATGGATTAACCAAACAAGTGTGAGATTTTTAACACTAAAATCCTGCCACGTGAGAACTTCCATACAGTATCAGATTAGCTGGATGGCTTAAGCACTCTCCAAGAGAGGTCAGAATCAGATACTTGGATATAAATGATGCACTAATTGAGCTGTCAGTAGCGTGTTTATCCTTGACATCATGCTGGTGTTAGCATGTGCAAAACATTTTTAAGAGAAACAGTCTAATCTTGAGACAGTTAAAAAAATTAGGTGAGTAGTATCTAAAAAAATAAAGGCTAAAATCAACCATAAGCACAGAGGAAAAAGCAAACAAAGCATCCCCAGGCTTGACTTAAAGTCTACAAATTTTGTGGAAATGTCACAGACGTTCTTTGCACATTCAGTCTCTCAGGGCTACTGGTATTTCACTGAATAACTGAAATGAGCTGAGGGTCACCACTACTATTTGATATATGTGGACCCATTCTTGCCCCTTGCCTTTGGTATATATTATGTCATCAGAGTTCTGTGTACATTTCCTATTGGCTACCTGAATTTAACACAGAATATTAAGGAATTTAAATACACAACTCTTTTTTTTTTTTTTTAATTCAAACTTATTTTGCCCTACTATCATTATTTTATGAAGAGTTTTTTCTTACTTAATAAGAAAAAAGATTAAAATTCCACATGCATGAAGAAAAATGTTATTAAACTCAGTTTTCCCAATGCTTAGGCTTTGTCGTCTGTGTTACTTCTCAAGTTGCTATCTAAAATAAAGGGACATCTGGGAGCTATTAAAATTTGCAATAATCAGAGAAAAGAGAAAAATTTGTAAAAACACCATGCCTTAATTATTTTGCAGTTTAAAATTACTGTTCATATCTCTTGCACAGAGGCCACAGTTAACAGCTAAACTAGGAATATTTTCAGTGATGCACTTGATAATTCTTCATCTTATTGGCTCACATTGGTTAGAGACAATAGTCTAACCGAGGAGACCACTTATCACTGCAGACAGATGAATCACACCAGGACTTTTCCCATATTTTGCTGTGTAAGACTTTCTGCCTGAATACACATGAGAAGCAGTGTGCAATGTCAAATGCAAATCTGTCTCTGAAAGAGTTTTAACCTCCGGTCTTCTCCTGCCTTTGGAAAGTTGTTGGCTACTTCTGAAAATAGCAACTTGATGGAAAAAAAAAAATAATCGGGAGGGGAGGAGGGGCAAGTGCAACCCATGTTTCTCCAGAAAGCTGGTGCAGAATAACAGCTCCTGATGAACACAGGGTGCAGGGTGGAAATCTGCAGCGTGGGATGAGCGAGCTCGGCGTGTGCCTTCTGTGCCAGGAACTGGGGTCTCTGCTACATCCACCACCACCCCAACTCTCACCCTGGCTTCACCCTCTGTTGATAAACCCATGAAGAGGTCGTAAGAGATGAACATGCTTTTGATTTTTTTTTTCCGAATTGTTTATTTTCTTCCCTTTCTCTCCTTTTTTCCCTTGCTTTTTTCCCCCAGCTTTGAAGTTGACATTCAAGTTCAATGTGTCACTATTCAAAGCTGACATCATGATACAGCTTTCATTGTCTTTTTAGAAAGTTGCCTCTACATACCCTACTGTTCCACTACAAACCCTTTCAGGTGTCCTTGAAAGAATAAAAAAAATAGTTGTGTCATTTCTAGCAAGCACAGCCAGTAATAATTTTTAAGCTCAAGATGGAAATAAAAGGCTGTTTACCTGTTTTCCCTCGTATCATCTGATAGGC
The DNA here is from genome assembly GCF_000708025.1 of Charadrius vociferus. Taxonomy (NCBI): domain Eukaryota; kingdom Metazoa; phylum Chordata; class Aves; order Charadriiformes; family Charadriidae; genus Charadrius; species Charadrius vociferus. The sequence goes on from NW_009647680.1 coordinate 3,178,516, forward strand.
TTCAATGTTAAAAAGGGACAGGCATGTGCCTTTGGAGCCATTTAAACCTCAGACAAAATGTTCAGTCAGACACACTGCCGCATTTTTACCCCCTCACCAGCATGTCACCAAGAAAAAATGCAGCTTTCCCTGCCAAATGTGGGCAATGCTAAAGATCCATGAAACAAATGCTTACACGGATTCATAATCCAGGATTTAAGCAATCAATGTTCTGTAGAGTACTATTCAGCTACACAAACCCAATGAACTTCAGCTTTCATACTTCTCCTGTAAAAAAATACACATGAGCATATTGCCACGCGGCTGCCTGTATTCTTCAGAAAACGCTGCAGTTTCTCATAAAGGGCCACTGACTTCAGGCATCACCACCAGCAAAGGCTACAGCCTAACTGAAAAGCAAATCGAGGTTAAATCTATTAAGTTCTTGCGTGGGAGATGCTGGAGGAAGAGAGGAGGACGGCAGAGAACACAGCGCCAGTCCAATGCTGAACCACCAGTGTGATGTTTGCGGGAAGAACTGAGAGGCAGTGCTATTTTAAAATGTTATTTTTCAAGATGTTAAATCCCCTGCAAACTGTGGACATACAGTTTTCAGCAGCAATTCCCCCGGTGATATTCCAGACCAAATTCCAAGTTGAAAAAATCATAATCCCTCCATCAAAATTCCCCTAATAATTACAACTTCCCATTAAATGAGTGGAAATTTGAATTCTTTTTAGAAGGCTACAATTACAGCAGATTATTATGCTTCCCTCTAATTACTGCCTATAAATACATCCCATGTAACACATTTTATTGTACCCTGTTAGTGTACTTACAGTAAATAGAAACCAATATGCTTCATTCAGCCCATGTATTTTGACACTCACATCAGATTTACCAATTTATCTTCATTACAACCCCTCGCACTGTTACTGACATCCTTCTCAGAGCTATGCTCAAGCATCACAGCAGGAAGATTGATGAGGCTTGTATATACTGATTTGCGACAAAAGCAAGGCACTTGAGAGGCACTGTTCCTATTCTGATAGCGCTAAGTTGGCTAAAAATTAGCTGCACTAAGCCAACACTCTGCTCCCACTTCTCCTCCTCATTAATTATGGTACATGACTCGGACCTCAAAAGGCTGAGGCTGTTGTAACAGTATTTTTAAACCTATTGTCTTCAGTTGCCTTGTCAGTCTGGAAGAGATTTAAAGTTCTGACCGTGCTTATTAGCAACTATTTTTAGTCTTTAGAGAGGCTTTGAATAGACAAATTTTCCACCATGACAAATGTTAAAAGGTAATTTCTGAATGAATCTACAGTGGTAAATTTAAACATAGGTTGGAGGAACAGAGACATACTATGGGCACAATTTTCAAAACCGGCTAAATGACTTAAGAGCCTGCACCACATGCGCTCGTCAAGGAGGGACTAAGTAGCCCCAGCACTTTAAAAGCACCAAGTTATTATCCACAGAATCACAGAATCTTCAGAGTTGGAAGGGACCTCTAGAGATCATCTAGTCCAACTCCCCTGCTAAAGCAGGATTGCCCAGAGCACATTACTCAGGACTGCATCCAGGCGGGTTTTGAAAATCTCCAGAGAAGGGGACTCCCCCCCCTCCCTGGGCAGCCTGTGCCACTGCTCTGTCACCCGAACTGTAAAGAAGTTTTTCCGTGTGTTGGAACGGAACTTCCTATGTTCCAACTTGCACCCATTGCCCCTCGTCCTGTCACTGGGAACCACTGAAAAGAGTCTGGCTCCATCCTCCTTCAACCCACCCTTTAGATATTTGTATGCCATAATAAGGTCCAAGAGGATGAAGAGGTCATCTCTTGCTACAGATAATTTATCCCTCCAATCACAAAGTTTCAAAGACTGTTGCTAGAAATGCACACTGAAGCCTGTAACTCTTTCAGCTCATTCTTTTGCTAAATACAGGTCTTGCCCCAGCGATTCCCAGCAAACTGAACTCCCCAGCAGTGCATGCGTTTTGCAGAGGCTTTCTGTGTTGGAGGTGTAAGTAACGCAGCATCTGCAACAGCGTGGTCAGAAACCACTCAGGGTGTGAAAGCACACGCTGACATCCACTTTCCGGGCTGAATGCGCAAGTCAATGACCTGCAGCCGGGATTCAACAACCCTCTCCCATCAAGCTGCACTGGAAAGCAGACCAGGAACTATCTGTATTCTGGACAACTCAGAATCAGCTGACATAACTCAATGATGCAGAACATGCATGAAATTGTTTAATTTTTTTTGCTTTAATTTTTATGCTTATTATCGGACCTCCATCACTCCAGCAGCTGTTTGCATACAATCACATAACAAAATCACTAGTTTGCAAAGCTGTCAGACTAGCATTAGGAGGCATCTGCCAAAAAAAAAAAAAAAAAGTGGGGTGCAGAAAAGCAGCCAGACTAATTTCTTTGTTTTTCCATAGCTCAAACTCCACTAACATTTTTCCACTTCTACTTTCTCTTTGGCAAATTAGCATAATACAAGAGAAGGCAGAGTTAAATGTTAACACAGAAATTATTAGAAGACAACACATACCTGAAAGAAAAAAAAGAAGTAAAAGAAGGAAAGGAGGAAACCTATAACCATAGTGCTGATGTGTCCAATTATTGAAGGGGAATAAAGATGGATCACCCGAAACCTGCAATTGCACCTCACTGGGAAATACATCACTATTTTCATTTCCTTGTAGAGCAAGCAGGCAACTCTCAAAATTACCTTTCTTGTCTCAGTTGGATATTTAAATACTTCATCCTAACTGCAGACTTTTTAAGAAAGTCTGTGAAATAGAACAATTGCTTTTGGTTTGCTTGATGTAAGAAAGCAATGTAATCAAGTGGTCTTTTTCCTCCCATTTCAGGAAGAACCATTCCATTAGTAAGAATCCAGTAAAGCAAGAGACCATCCTGTATAAAATCCAGTGACATCCAATTTAAACCTAAGCAGAAAAAATTCTACCTCGTAACAAGCACTGAATAAAACCTGCAGCCTTGCAAAACATTAAAAATGTGGCAAAAAAAATTAAGCCCTTAACTTGGGAGCTGAAAAAAAAATAACATTGATAATGCCACAATCAATGAAAAATCTGGGAGAAGAAATATGGGGTTTTTTCTCCCCCCAAAAAACCCAAACTAAAAAACAACCTCCCCAAAACAAAGAAAAAACCTCAATTATTATAAAGGAGAGTCCATTTTTGATTTTCTGATGCATCTTTTAACCCAGGGTCCAGACATGTTTCTGTGCTTGCTTTGGGATGTGCTCTTTGGTAAGAGCAGGTGCTGTGAGAGCAGCCTTGGGTACCATTCAAAAAGTCACGCGGACACAGATCCATACATCCAAAGAAGGCAATTAAAGGAGGAAGGAAGACGAGATGCACAGGTAACCTGGGCTCAGTATTTTGCGACAGACTTGTGTAGTTACAAGGGGAGTCACTTACATTCACCTTTCCGAACCATGGCAGCCTTAAAAACACACATCCAGCCCTTGCTGGTAATTCATGTTTCTTCCGACTTGTACAGGGACAGACGACTCCAGAAGAGCCACCCTAAGCCATCACAGGCGGTGGTCTGGAGACGAGCACTGGCACTACACACAATTATAATGACTAACATCTGTCATCTTATTTAATCTCATTTTCCTAACAACTTTTGTGAAAGAGGAGGAAATACTGTTATGGAATTTGCTCAGTAAGTACTGGCCAGTATGGGTATAGCATCCCTGTCAAATTCAGGTAGGGAAAAGACAGGCTTATTAAACATAATTAAAAAGTTATATCTAGGAAAGGTCTGTCAGTGCCTCACACACGCACCAGGCAAAGGGGAGCAGGGGTTGCCAGGTCAAGCACTAATCAGAGCTTTTCAAAGGGAGCCAACTTTGCTCTCTTTTATACCAGGCAGACTACTGGAAGAAGGGTATGAAATGAAGCCGGAAGGGAAATACTGTACTACTGGGAGACCATGGTTGTCTCGGCAATTACGGCCTCCCCAGGGGGTTAATTACACACAGAGACAGCCAGGCATTTTAGAAGAAGTTTTCTGAGCATGCCCTAAGAAGGCGCAGAGCTCTGCCAGCCTGGCTCTGGATCCCCAGCAGCTTAACTGCTCTGGTCCCCAGGAACGCGCCTCCCAAGAGGGGGTAACGGTCAATGCTCATCAGCAGCTCAAAGGGTCGATTTGACCACGTGCCTGCCAGACCCCAATTCTCTTTCCCCCACACCATTCCCAGTTGGGTTTTACAACAGTGTGGTCCTCTCCCCACTTCTCCAGGACACCCTGCTTGGGGGTTTCCCTTCTCTGTAGCCTCCCCTCCACTTCACTCCCTGTTCACAAGCCTTGGGGCATCAATTTCCCTTTAGTGCATCTTCAGTCCTCAAAATTTTTCAGATGGTTATTTTTTTAAACAAGATAAAATTCAGGGGAAGGAATACATTAACTTGTATTGATGACTAAAGCCTAATTCCTGTAAGCAATTATTTTTTCTTTTTGCTATTAATAGTAACACTTCCCCATCTGTAGGGGAGTCCTCTGGGAAATGGGAATTTGGCATGTTTCACTGAGGTCTCTGAGATAAATCCAAAAGAGACTTACAGACCTAAGATTCTCATCAATAGATATATTTTAAAGTCAATGCCAGTTTCATTCAGCTTGTGATCTTCTCTGACAGTATAAACTGGAAAGCTTGCATTTATTTGAACACATGATTACTTTACTAACTTTCTAACTTAATAAATCCTAAAAAGGAGAAAATCCTTTTATTCCCCTCCATTTATTTATGGCCTGGAATGTGTGAGAATCTACAGCGAATTATCAAGAAAAAAAACCCCAAAATTGTACAGTAATAAACTAACCCTTCTCTCTTGTGTTCTGCACTAACTAAAATAATTTGGGATTTCTAACAAACAAAAATAACCATGGAATACGCAAAAGTATATTTTACTATATTTTGCTGCCAGATAGTGATTACATTGGGAACTATTTTGTCCAGATGTTCTTTAACTCGTATGGATTTGAAGAGAATTTCAAAAAAAAACACAGTAGGAATGATTGATTCTGTAGGACAATATGGTTCTTTTTTACTTGTACCAACACAAATTAAGAATTCCTTATTTCACAAATAGAGAAGAGAACAGAGTCAAGGATCTTCTACCCAAAGGAAAAAAAAACACAGCATGGTGTACAGCAATGTGAAAGAAAACACATGTGGTAAAACCAGTAGTTTACAAGTTTATCACTCCATATCCAACATATGCGAGCTACTTACAAAGAGAAACATTCATCTGAGGGCCAAGGGAACGGTTTAGACAGCCATTAGAGGGCAATTTTTAACTTGAAACTTGCTGTTGAGAGTCCAAATAAGCAAAACCTGAGAAATGATTCTGATGATGCAGTGAATGTGAGCACGGTCAAAGTTTGCTTTCATCCAAAAGAATAATTTGTAGGTTAGATCTGAGATGAAAACTTTAAACATATTTAACCTGAGAGACTGAAAATCTTGGCAAGGTTGGGGTGATTCCAACAATTTAAAAAAAAAAAAAAGTTAAAATTGCTCTGGATATTCTAAACTTCTTTCAAAAATAAAATTTAAGGGCTATAATAAAAGATCTAACTGAAGCAGATTAGATGTGGAAAATAAGTGTTGTTCAATTTTTTCCTGTGCTTGTGAATTGCAAAACATTTTATGTCTTCTGTGTAATCAGGCAATTCCCTGCTTTGTGCGAGTCTGTCATACATTGAGAGAAGGGAGAATACCACTCTCCTGGAACAGGAAGAAGTGATTTTAAACTACAAAAATCAGTTAACCTTTTAACATATATTTTCCACTTAATCTTACCTCCAAAAAATGCTCTGCTTGCTGTTCCCGATCCAATTTTCTTGATGTTGTTGTAATCAGACCTGTGAAAAAAGGATGATATTTGATTGCCAATACCCATTGAAAAATATATGTCTCTATCGACCAGAAGAAATAAATTCCTTTTTCAAACACTCAAAGGGAAAAAAAATCTATTTGAAGCTATATCAGACACAGATTTCTTGACATCTGTCAAGCATTTTCTTTCCCAGTGCAGCCATTATGACTTTCTGACTAACAATGAATCTTTAAAGAAAAATGCTGTGAGAAAAGTAACTGAAAAACAGTTAGCTGTGTATCTACAGTTAGCATGCTACATTTATTACAGTGAATAAAACCCCTTACTAAAGAATCACTGTTTGTCTCATGATTAAGTGCTTCAATGAATCATTTGCATTTGACTGAGATCCTTCTGTAAAAAACCTCATTAAAGATTTCAGAGTTCTCAAACAATTAATGGGATAGGATGCTGATTACTTCCACGCCAAGAACACTTGACAAAGAAGGTTATTTCTGTAATAACTACTTGTATACATAATGATTTCCAAATGTAATCATTTTAATGCATTAAAGGTTTTGTACTACAATTTCATCAATTTGTTCCATGCTCAAATTGAGTCTTTAAAATAAAGTACCCTTTTACATGAGGATGATCAAGATATCTTTTTTTTTTTTTTTAAGCAATGTACTTTCACAAATGATTAACCTTTTCTGAGATTTATACCAAGGAAAGAAAATTAAACACTTCCAAAGTTCCCTCAAGAAAAGCGATGCATATCTTCTATGAACACAGCTTAGTTTTTTATTTTGTTCTCACTAGAGATTTAAAGGGCAGATTTAAGTTTTCCCTCATACATAACATTTCCTTGGATAGGAAAATGCATCACATGCTTGCTTTGTGATAGATTCTGACAAAAATAAAGGGACCAACTTTTCCTAGAGATAAAGCTGGTTTTGGAGACAATGCCAGTGGACAAAGTCGTTCTCAAGAATCTTTAAGACTACCAAGGAAGACAAGAAAATAAATATTCCCCGGATTACCTATTACACTTATTTATTTACTCAGACAAGCCAAACTTCTAAACACAAGTCCATGATGACCCTAAATACTTCAAAAAAACCATCAGCAACATCTTACATCTATATAACACCTCTGGTCCCAGAAGGCTTCTACAGCTACAGCTCTTCATACACTGTTGCCTTCTCCTCAGAAGAACCACTTTAACTATTTTGATGAGAAGAGGGAAGTACTACTGGAAGTAATGGGATGAAATGAACAAAGGAAAAGTCCACTCTGCTTCCAATATTTCAGACTTATTATGAGATGTATTAGACCACAGAAGCGACACCCAAGGGGAGGTCACAGAAACCAGAGTGGATCATGACAATTCCATGGAAGAACCTGGTGCTGGGAAAAGGCCGAAAACCCAAACCAATTGCTATTGCCTCCATTAAGCAATTGTAAGTATACAAAACAGTTATGCCACATGGGAGAAGTCTGCTCACTGCATGAGTTTAAACACACATGACAGCACGAATGACAAATTGGTGTCATTCACACAAGATCCTTCCATGTCCAGAAGGAACACAAAAATACAGGGAAGAAGCTCCTAATGATGAAAGTTCAGTCCCAATAAACTGATAAAGTAAAAATTTCAAATTTGAAATATCCCTGTTCTTCACATGCATGGTCACTATGCGTATTTATCAAGCATAACCTAAACACGCTAAGGAATATCATCATTTTTATATTATCTTCCACTTTCTGCCTTCCTGATGTACCACTGTGAAATCCAGTTACTTTCTTCTTAAACAAGAAATGTCTAAGCTGTAAATTATAGAAGGTCTCTGTCCTCATCATCATCTTCAGGCAGAGGAATTCAGATTCCTTTTGAAGACTGAGAGCTAACATCTGAAACTGAATATCACTAACTGTCAGAATGAATAGCATTTGTCTTTCATTGGCAAAACTAGAACAATGACAACAACTACTACTACCACCACCACTACTACTACTGCTCCTCCTCACAAAACTATTGTTATCACTAAAGGTTTTTTTTTGTTTTGTTTTCCTTTTTCATTGTAGAGCCTTTGGGACTGCAATAATGGTCAGAGTGCCTTCAGACCTGAATTTCCTTCTGAAAGAGGTGTGTGAACATATGGCAAGTCTCTATGACAGAACTGCCTACATTTTAAACATAGCGGATCTGAACAAATTTAGCACCCAGACTTAACAGCTGGTCTGAAAGGGCAGGTAGACACACCATCACCATCAGTTCTGCGGAACTGATCCTGAAGTACAGTGCTAGCACAACTAGTTGTTTTGGCTTTAAAGACAGCTCTGCATACAACTGCCAGTTCTGGGCAGTTTCGTTAGGTTGCTACAATACTCTACAGAAATAATTGGTCATTTGTGTGTGCAGTCATGAGGTCTCCGCTTTCCATTCCTGTTCTCTGAAGGCCTCTGCCATCCGACACTCATGGTGGCCCCGTTGCAGCCTCCTGGCTGCTCACTTCCACAGGCAGTCCTGAGGACATGGATTACTGTTTAAAATATGAATATACATAAAATCAGATCTCAACTACTTGATGTTAATATTTATTTAATTATGGACACATACTGGTATGGATGTGAATCTGGTCCTTTCAGATTATAAGACTGTATTTAAAGGAATTCTGTTTAAGACTGATCATCAAAACTGAAAAAAAGAGAAATAAAGTCCAGTAATGTCAAAGACTACCCACAGCTTTACCACTCCGGTCTCAAAGAAATTAATTTCATGTTTTTTATGAAAACTTTGCTGTCTCTCTCCCTCATGTATTCAGTACTCCATGCCATAAATACATAATAATAGTAATATTTAACAGGATGTAGAACTTTATTTTTGAGATACAGGGACAACTGAGAGAAACTTGGCTTTACACAAGAGAATATATCCCAGTTTTAGTTCTCCTCTAACTGTATTAAATCGTCACGCTCTCTCATGGTATAAAGGCATTATCTAAAGAAAATAACTCACAGAGAAAAATGAACTCAAAGAAATGATGTTATGCTGCACTGCTGGTTATGATATAAAGTCACAGTGGGACAATGATAAAAAATGACCCTTTCTTTTTTCCCATCTTCAATATGTGCCGTAGCTTTTCTAGATACAGCCATCTGGACAACTGTCCACAGCCAGCTGGGAAATATAGGACACATTTATCACAAAATAGTCAAAAACCCTAACAAGCTTCAAAAGTCATAGCACACCTCTCAAATGGTTTCTCTCAAATTTCCAGGGAAACATCATGGTCTTGCTAAGGGCAGGAGATATTTATAACTGTGATGATTCTTTAAGAACAGCCATGAAAGTGAAGAGGAAAACTGGACCCAATAGAAAAGTTATTTACGAAAAAAGCCATCAGCTCACAAACAAGGCTATGTGATTCTGTTCCCAGCATTTCATACTTTTTTTTTTTTGACTTTCTGAGTTAAAACATCTCTCTGTGCATCCTGGCACATCTGGTCCTCCGGCCATATAAATGTTTTATGAAACTCTAAAACATTGCTTGACCCAATATTTCAGCTTGGAGATAGCTATGTGTTCTTATATAACTTGCTTTTCTACAATACCTGTTACTTTTGCTATTGGAGTACTTTGCCCACCCTAATAAATGAACAATAATTGTTCTCCTCCCGTTACAGAGTTTGGAGATACTGGAAGGTGAATAAGCTTACCCCACACAACATGTCCCATAGGATCATCATCCTCTCTTGCATCTTTCCCTCTAAAAGGAAACTCAGCATGTGGACGGAAAAGAAATAGCTGTTCCCTTGACCCTATAATCTGGATGGGAAGACCAGAGATGTGGGGTGGGCAACAAGGCAGAGCTGCCTTACCGCTGAGGTGCAGTCATAGAGACACAGAAGAAAGAATAGGACCAAGACTAAGAAATCCTGACGCTTCAACCAAAACATCAGCCCATACAATTTTCAGCCGATGCATCATCTTGGAAACAAATTACCAGTTATTAGGGCTCAGAAGTATGATCGAGATATTTGAGCAACACTTAGCACCGATGGTTGGGATAATGCTTTTAGCACATCACAGATGCAAAGTGAAAAAGAAAAAAAAAAAAAAAAAGTTCAGTGAAAGAAATCAAACTCCACATGAGTTACTTCACATTTGCAGTGAATGAAGCACACAGTTACCAGAGCACAAATGAGGAAACGTAACTTATTAGCAAATGGTAACTTGATCGGAACGGTTTGACATCTTAGAATTAATACCAGGTATGTGTGTGGACACATGCATATGTCTCATATTTTTTTTTGCAGAAAACAGCATCTTTATTAATAATAAAGCCAGCAAACCTGAAAGAGAGCAGCAGCTTGTTGGTTGTATTGTGTCAGCTAAGGTACGCTTTGTTATTCACAAGTGGTATGACGGTCTGTCTCAAACTGATTTTTTTTGTGATATATTGTATTTTTTTGAACAGTAGTTCTGCTTGGATGCTTAAACATGTGGCTATGCTAAATGTCTATATCTGAGGAATATCTAGAAGTACACATCGCTTTGATGATATGCAGGTAATGGGCTCAATCTAGCGCAATTCCACTGCAATCAAAGAAGCTCTGTAAATTTATGCTAGCTAAAAATCTCTCTCAAATGAACATCATATTTACATTTTTATTTTTAGTCAAGAATAGATGAAAAAGCACAGAAAATTATTAACGTGTTTAACATAAACAAAGCAAGGCAAACACATTTATTTTCACATGTAATTTGAGGCCAACATCTTTCATTTAAAAAAAGCAGTAAATGTATTTCCATTTGTATATCCAAATTATTCCTTCCTCAGGAGGTTGTGATACTGCCATGTAATCCTGCCAGAGCTCCAAAATTTAATTTGAATTCTGACATTTTTGCCAATCTTTATCAAAGTGTGTTTTGTACACTACTGGAAATAGAAATATATTTTATAGTATGGCTTAAAGCTAACAGAGATACTTCTGTTTGTGGTTATTTTTATTATTATCTTGACAAGAAATGTGGGATAATATGCAAGCAAGGTGAGAATCTTGAGAAATGCAGACAGAGTAAAAACACATAGTGACTTTTCAAATGTTAGGTGAATTTGATGCTGATCAAGGTGACAACCGAAGATGGGGGAAAGAATGCCAAAACTGAACTAGCCCAAACTGTCATCTGAGGATCATGTGTTTATTGGACAACACTATTTTATAAATTCCATAAATTATCAGCTAGTCAGCCAGAGTAGACTATAAACAAAAGCCTTAATTTATAGGATGGAAAAGTTAAGTGTTTCTTTGTTAACACTTTCTGTTCTGGAAAACTCAAGGCATTCGCTACCTCTGTTCTCGCAGTCAGAAAGGGTGATGGCGCCTGGAAACGTGAACCTGCCTGCTAACTCTGCCTTCAGTGCTTTAATTAGAACGGTCGATTGCCAAGTAGGATTTTCCAACTGAATAATCCATGTTCTGCCTTCAGTTAGCTCTCGTTTCACAGAAGGGTCCTCATACAAATAAAACCTTTGCGTGTCTGTGTGTGCTTAAGTTGATAGACCATGCTATACAAATATATACATGTATACTGCATATAGTCAAATATTTGAATATGTTTATGTATGTGTGTGACACTTTACATATACTCAATGAGGTGAAAGTTAAAAATTATCGTAAAATATACGTATTTACAGAGGTGTATTTAGCTCTGAGTTTTACCAGTGTTCATTCTTTCAATATACATGCATTATTTGAAATATTTGTATTAGAAACAAGTTAATTCATGGACTTAGAGAGCCACAGAATAACAATTCACCAAGGGCTGTTAAATGCAAAGGCTATGGCAGAGGAAATTGCTAAGCACTGGATAGTCTGAACAATAGTACACAGAGGGAAATACTGCTGTGGGTTTGCTTCTTCTGATGCTTATTCTCCACACATCCAGATCAGCCCACGGCTGTAGGTGTGATGCTGAACTAAACTGACCTTTGGCTTAGAAGAAATTCACATATTTTTCAATACTATGACACTTAGGGACCAAAAATCAGTTTGCCACAGGCTATTTTCTAACACAGATTGAATTTCCCTAATATGGCTATGAAGCCAAAGGGAGTTCAATAGCCTTCTCCTTATGAAATCAAATTATTTTCCTTCAACCTGTGGATGGATAACCTTACCTGAGCTGTTTCCTGAAGTACTGCTTAAAAGATAACAGAATCTGGTCTGGAGAGACAGCATATTTTATTGCTGTCTCTGGAAGTGTTGCAAATTTTATGGTATGAAGAATAATTTCTTTTTAAAAATGAAATTTTAAAGAACTCTTCTATTAATTTCTCATTTCCAAACTTTGTTTAGATGAAATAGGAAAAAAGTATGTGATGGGTAACAAGTAGGCTCAAGTAAAAGAAGCCCAATAGTTTTCTCTGTTTTAAGCCAAAGGCTGAGTGTCTTTATAGAGACAGGAAAGTGAGTATGAAAGCAATGTCTTCCCCTTCCCCAGCAAAAGACTAACAGGATAAAATTTACTGACTGTTTTACTGTCCATTATTAAATAACTTTTTTTTTTTCCCCCTGCTATGCATATTCATAAAAAAAAATAATTAAAAAAATACAAGTGTAGGATGGGTTAGAAGTACAACCAGGGATTTAACGTTATTATGCAGGGTTTGATTGGAACTTCAGAATATATTGCCCGGCTGCAGTACGTGCTGCACACCTCCACGTGCAGTGTTCGGGTCTTTGACCAGGACAGCCAGGCACCACAGGACTGTATATGTCAGGGCTTATACATCACACCCACACAGAGATGGTCTGGACGGATTAGATGAGGTCTCGTCTCAAAGATTTCTAGTCCCTGGTTGCTGGGGGAAAATTTTTCCTCGTTAAGATGCTGATCCTCATCTTCAAAGAAAACAATTTTGAAATGGAAACAAGAATATAAAATGAGAGAGCTTTCTCCACAGACTTCTTGTGCCCCGTGAGATGCTCTGAACATCCTGCAACACTGATGCTATCTCGTCACAGTCCAAAGCGGATGCGGTTCCCAATCTGCCTTTCTCAAATACTGTAAAGAACAAGGATACAGAAAGAAAACCACATGAAGATATCAAAGGAAACATTCTGTAGAGTTACCCTTGAAAGCTCGGCTTGGGGAGAAAAATGCCTTGGGATTGTTTGCTGAAAATATGGGCCTTTTAACCCAACCAGTTAAACAGACAAAAGGAATAAGTAAAACAAACACTGCTTTTCTAAAAATGTTCCGTAAATTCAGCGACTGATTATACTCACTGCTTGTTCACCACAGCCCCTAGGCTGAATTTGCAGAAATTCATATGGGAATGTATGGGTTTACTGATGAGTTTACTAGAAATCTCAAATATTTATTAACAGTACACACAAAGGTATGAACACAGCCTTTCCATACGTATACTGAACACAGAAAAAAGTACACATCTATTGAGAAATACAGACATCAGCTGACAACTGTCCCGCTACTCTTTGAAAGTAAATTTAGGAATTCAGATGGAAAAAGAAGGGGCAGCCACAATAAATAGCATTAGGATTTTCCACCATGTATTCAGGAAAGTAAAACTCTTGCGTATTCCTAACCACAGAAATGTCAAAATGAATAGCAATAACCAGGGCAATTTTATTACCCACAGGCAGTGAGAGGCGTTGTAAACACTCGAACAGCACATTCATCTCCTGCAATAAATTAGGGATCGACAAAATGAAATTGAATTTCAAAGATAAATGATAGAAAACGATGTACATTTTACTTGGAGATGTAAACAAACATATCATTTTATATAATTACACATGTAAACCTCTAATTTAGAAAGACTGTATTCTGATCTAAATGAATGATACTTCATTGAATGAGAAAGAGAACCCACCAGGCGAGCCTGTGCAATTACGTGGAGGACTGCTGCCTTATTGTTTTTCCTGAGGTGACAATGAGAGTGAAATGACCTCTTTGAAACAAGCTGGGTATAAAAAATGATCGCTTTTAAAAACAGTTACGTTTTCTAATGTGTAGTTATGTCTGGGGAAAAAAAAAAAACGAAAAAAAAGAAGAAGCTGAAGCAAACATTTTTTATTCCTCTTTGCTTGTCCCTTCTGTCTCTCGTTAGAGTTCCCTCAGCTTATTGCTGAAAATACCAAAACTCTGCACAAAATGCACAGCAAACAATTACTTCAATGAAGAATTTGGATTATGCTTTCCTTTAAAGGCAGATTCTGGCTTTTTTTGTTCTTAGAATCTGTTTAAAAAGACAATATGGTGTGCCAGTCTGTTCAGCCTGGTGGAACAGGGGACTCGGAGGGACTCCCTTTCATCCCTTCAAAACTCAGCCAGAGCAGTCCTCAGCAACTGCAGGCAGAGCCATCACTCTCCTCAATATTCCTCTCCATTTTAAAAGTGGCCAGGTTTTCTGTTCCCTGTATTCCTCCTGGAAGGCTGTTTGGGAACACGATCACATGGATGAAAGCCCCTGGTTTCCAGACAGACTGCATTTATGAGGAATTTGCACCTTCATTTTGGTCAACTAGACAAGCCAAGCTCCTTTGGCTTCCTCTCACCTAATTAAACCTGCCATTGCCCCTCCTGCATTGCAGTTCCAGCCCTCATCCCTCCTAAGCACGGTGGATGGAGGCTGAACACTGCTCTCCAGATAATGCCTACACAGGCCTGGTAAAGCAGCCTAACTACTGCCTCCAGCGGATGCACGTCTAGCAGAGAGTGGCAAGCTTGATAGTAGTCCCCAAATGCACTGTTTCATTTACTCCACTAATGAATTTCCACTCTTTGAACCCTCCGGGATCCTTTATTTCTTATTTTTTTTCCTGTCAACCGCTCCTGTCTGGATGATGCCTGCTAGCTCTGGATCAGAGCAAACTCCCACTTTTGAAGTGAGGATCATTGAAGAAACCACCGAACAAGATCATTTGTCTAGCCAATACTTGAAATAATCTGTTAATGTGTGCCCTTCAGCATGCAAATTCCTCTTTCAAGACTCATCATTTTTATTTCCTCTTTAGCCAGACCCATATGCACATATCAATTTGACTATTAATCTCTATGTCCTCGTACCTCATAAATTCTGCAGTGCAACCATATCAAATGCATTACTGCAGTTCGTGTAGATGACACACAGAGCATTTCTTAGAACATCATTTATCTTATCAATGACATCAAGATAGGCTGATACGATTCATTTCTGGTAAACCCATGAGCACTTTTATCCCATTTTCTATTTATTTCCATGTTTTTAATTATACTGTCCTTCAAAACACATTTGAAAGCCTTGCAGATGACAGAGGTCAAACAAATAGTTCTGTGACTGCAAGGCTTATTTCTTCACCCTGTCTTCCTGCTCTTTACCACTGACAAATTTGGTGGCCTTCTACAACAGAGTTACAGCAATGGTGGATAAGGGGAGAGCAACAGATGTCATCTACCTGGACTTGTGCAAAGCATCTAACACTGTTCCGCATGACATCCTGGTCTCTAAATTGGAGAGACATGGATCTGACCAATGGACCACCTGCTGGATAAGGAACTGGTTGGATGGTCACACTCAAAGAGTTGCGGTCAACGGCTCGATATCCAAGTGGTGAGCAGTCACAAGTGGTGTTCCTCAGGGGCCCCTAGAGGGACTGGTGCTGTTTAACATCTTTGTTGGTGACATGGTGATGGGGTGCACCCTCAGTAAGTTTGCCAACGACACCAAGCTGTGTGGAGCGGTTGACACACTGTAGGGGAGGGATGCCATCCAGAGGGACCTAGACAGGCCGAAGAGGTGGGCCCATGCAAACCCCATGAGGTTCAGCAAGGTCCCGCACATGGGCCAGGGCAATCCCATGCACAAATATAGGCCGGGCAGAGAATGGATTGAGAGCAGCCCTGAGGAGAAGGATGTGGGGGCGTTGGTTGATTTGAAGCTCAACATGAGCCAGCCATGGACACTTGCAGCCCAGAAGGCCAAACATATCCTGGGCTGCATCAGAAGAAGCATGGCCAGCAAGGTGAGGGAAGTGATTCTACCGCTCTACTCTGCTCTTGTGAGACCCCACCTGGAGTATTGCGTCCAGCTCTGGAGTCCCCAACATAAGAAGGACATGGACCTGTTGGAGTGGGTCCAGAGGAGGGCCATGAAGATGACCAGAGGGCTGAATCACCTCTCCTATGAAGACAGGCTGAGACAGTTGGGGTTGTGCAACCTGAAGAAGAGAAGACTCTGGGGAGACCTTATAGCAGCCTTCCAGTATCTGAAAGGGGCCTACAAGAAAGCTGGAGAGGGGATTTTTACAAGGGTTATAGCACGAGGGGTGACGGCTTCAAACTGGAAGAAGGGAGATTTATATTAGATATTAGGAAGCATTTCTTTACTCTGAGGGTGGTGAGGCACTGGCACAGGTTGCCCAGGGAAGTTGTTGAGGCCCCATCCCTGGAGGTGTTCAAGGCCAGGCTGGATGGGGCTTTGAGTAAGCAGGTCTAGTGGGAGATGTCCCTGCCCATGGCAGGGGCGTTGGAACTAGATGATCTTTAAGGTCCCTTCCAACCTAAACAATTCTATGATTCTATGATTCTATGATTTTATCTGTTATCTACCAATTGTATGGTTCAAGTCCCAGATTTGGAAACACCCCTCTACAGTTACTTGCCACAGGAGTTCAATTTAAGGTGCCAGTTCGTTCACATTTCTGGAGTGAAGACTATCATAGTTATTCTCACTTGGCAAAAGAATGATGGCAGTGACCATCACTGGGTACATGGCAGTGACCATCACTGGACAGCAGGACCCAGTCTGCAAACCTGCCTGTGTCAAACCAGAGTCATCACCTGAGTATAGTCGCTTTGGATCAGAAATATCTTCAAGCATCTCAGTGAAGTGCCGGTACTCAGGTGGGATGCAGCTAATGCTCAGACTGCACCTCCAAAAAGCCTACCCTCAGAAACCATCCCTCAGGGACCGGGTGGTAGAGTCACCATCAAACACACAGAATCTGCTAACTACAGCTGTAATTTTTAAATGAAAAAGACTGATAATACTCCAAGTGCCCAAGCTGCTCTGGCTCCCCCAGCACAACTGATGGGCAATTTCTCCGTGGTGTCATCGTAGCCTGAGCCATCTACAAGGCTGTGATGCTCTGAAACAACTGAGCAAATGCCCTTGAGGGACTGTCATGCAGGGGCTTAGCCCTCCTAAACCACTTCACACGGAAGTTCACAGTTTGTGGGATAAGAAGGTTTTGAAGTTCAAATCCTTTACTTAGGCTTAAATGAATACATAAGGATAGAAATAGCATTCGTATCTTCTTTTGTTTTCTTCCCTTAAAAAGTGCAGTGCCGCCTAAAAACCTAATTGCTAATACGATGCCTCAGCACAGATTTTAACATCCCCGCATCGCTTTCATTTTCGGGGAGAAATTACAGAATTCTATTTGGGTTATAATTAGCATATAATTATTACTGGCAGGAATAGCTATAAATATATATAACTGGTGGCTAGCTTAGTAACCAGCACACATAATCATTATACAATTTTCTTTAATTTTTTTGTGCACAAAGGCCTCATAATTCTGCAAAAGCGACGACTGAGCCTAACTAGACTCTGGTTATAATTTATGCTAATTAATTTCACTGCTTGCAAGAAAGAAGACTTACATAACATCCGTGGTGGGGGTAGGTGGTGGCACTTTCAGTGGAAAGGGGCTATGCAAATACTCCGCACCTTGGGCCCGAATACATCATGCATTATTGTTTGATCACTTTCTCTGGCATATTATGATGTAATAACAAAGGAAGGAAAAAAATAACATAAAAACATCTCCAATGTATGCTTTTGTATAACATACGCATAGGTCCCAGCATGATGAAGTCCTGGTATTTTCTTTTCTCAATTGTGGAGGAGGTGTGGAGAGCACAGGGCACAGCTGTCAGTTTTTCCTCCTAATCTAGACACCCTCATTACCTTTTAAAGAGAAGTGATTTTGCATTTTTCCCAACACACCCTCAACCAAGCACTGCTCTTCACAATAGGAAAACAACCCCGGCTTTTCTCCCAACTGCGCTGAAAAGAAAGGCGTTGATCCCTCATTACCAGCAATTGTCTCCAGCTCAGCAAAACCGCAGTGCTGGGAGAGCGGCGCCTTGTGCTAACTGCAGATTCCCCAGGTCAAGTCAATCTCATCTTCATCTCTAATAAAAAAATGATTCATGGGCGAGGTGACCTTCCTGATCCAGAGGCAGAACGCAGAGCTGTGGAAAGAAGCCTCATAGAAAAGATATATGGCCTTGTTTCATGACGTGCAACTCACAGATAGACCTCAGATCCGTCGCCCTTCCCAAGGTGGTGTCCTGCCTAAGAAACCATACTGAGACACCTCTGCTTGGTTTGCAGCTCACCCTCTATCTTGGTCTGTAATCTTACATGAGATATTTTATGTCTCCGTGCTTCAGTTTCCCCTCCCATAAAACTGGGATAATTAATAACTTTCTTTGTAAAGTGCCTTGTGATCTATAATGGAAAAAAATTACTTGTGTAAAAGTAAGATGTTATTATTAACTAACAATCTCATAAAGCTCAGCCATAACAGCGCTAAACATTTTCCAAAATTTATTGTTAAGTAAGTAAAGAAAAATCATTTATTTAAAGACTGAAATGAATTCCTTTGCTTTCCAGGGTTTTCCGCATTCTTTTTTCTGCTTCTCTATGGAGGGATTTATTTAAATTTTTATCAATGGGTAAAATACAGTATCAGCTTTGACCCCCCACTTCAGTGGCTCAGCACATAACAAATAGCAGAAATACACAGTAAAACTAGAACACGAGCAGCAGCTACTTTCCTCTGCAGAGCCAGTCCAGTAGCTCAGCCTTGCTGAAGAGCTGGCAGAGCAGAGAGGGAAGAGTGGGGCCTGGGTACCAGTAGCTCTTTGGCTGAGGAAGAGGAGCAGAATCCATTACTCGCAAAGAGATCTGTTTTGCTTTGACACCAAGTGAGAGGTGGGATGCTCTGGCTGAGCTCTTTCCATGTGCACAGGCAGATGGAGCGGAGGAAGGGCACGCGGACCCCATGTTCAGTTGCTCAGTCGGGGGTCTCAGCAGCATCCCAAGCACCGTCCGTGCTGGCTGCTTTTAAACAACGACACTAATCTATTTATAACTCCCAGAGTCACTGGGGAAGAACCTGAAGGAGATGGGATGAGACCATAGAGGAATGAGGAGATGTGCACCAGGGGAGGATGTGGACATGCATCAATCCCGGCAGCGGAGAAGAGGAGACTGAAAGCAGGGCATGCTGAGCAAGCCTTTGCCACCAATGGGGCTCACGACAGAGGAGCGAGGGCCAGCCATCTCCCAGTGAAAGAGGATGGAGTGCTGCTACTACAAGGACTGCTTTGGAAAGAGAAGATGCATCCAGAGGTTGTGACAAGCTGCTGATGGAAGTACTGCAGCTGTAGGGACAACCACCACTTGCTTTTTACTTTATCCTGCTGTTTTGCTCCATCACTGCATATACACTCATTTTCCTTTATACTTTTTACCTTCTCCTTTTGACTCTCGGTTACTGCACAAGTCCTCATATTCCACTTCTTCACCCTCTGAAGGCCCCAGATAACGATGTTCACCTAGCTGAAAGAGAGATGTGTGTGACTTGATCCAGGCCTCACCTGTGCTTCTTTCCTGGTCACACAAATGGGGATCTGAGGTTCTCCCAGAACTATGAGCCCAAGGAACAATCAAAGCTACTCCTCTATTCCTTCCTTAGTCCTTCCAATTGAGTAAATCAAGTCTCCTTAGCTACCTTCCTCTTGTACAGATCCCTGTCAGAAATATTAAGATGAGTATGGATGAAATAGGAATGTCAATGGGGAATATGTGTGTGAAAGTACCAAAAGAAACAACAGTCAGGTCTACACTGATAAACTCTACACTGATAAACCAAGGAGATGACTGACATCAGTCAAACAGGTGAACTCTGGGGAATGTGCTGTTTACATCTGGGCAGAGGGCTCTGATAAGGTCCCAGCATTGACGACTTGTCAGCAGAAGACCTGTGGTCTGGTAACAGGAGGAGGGCAAGAAGGTTACAGCACGTCACATATACTATCATCCTAGGAGAAAGACAGATGATAGCCCTAAAGATATCCAAGATGAGGAGATGAAGAAAGCAAGCAATGACTTACGGAGTCAGAAGTCAGCAAGACTGTGATGCAAAGATAACTGTAAATTCCTAAATGTTTTAAAAGACTTGCCCAAAACTCAGTTCCTTGTCAGCCAAGAAGAACCCAAAAGACACAGTGAGGACTTCAGTTTCCCACACGAGTGATCTTGGACACAGCACTTGGGTACACAAACCTTGGTGTGCAGGGTATGAGAGTGTGAGTAGGTAAAACCAACTTACAGAGCAAGTTAAAAAAAAATGAAATGCCCTTCTCCCTTCACAAGGTCTCACACTGAGTTTTGTTACACTGAACTGTGACACTCTTATTTCAGCTAGTTTTAATCTAGGCGACTTCCTAATAAAATGGATGCCACGTTTAACTATCCTGCTGACCACAAGCTGAGGAGAACCATGAGGATAATACACACACCCATTGTGAAACCTATTCTGTGCTAACCTATCATGACTCAAAAGCTGGTTGTTATTGCACTACTGGATACAAAGGCTCTGAAGCAGAGTGGGATGCTTGGTGTGCTCATTTGCATCTCATTACCCAGCATGCTCTTCCTCCTCAGAGCTATTTTCATAGCCGCATTGTTGTCCGAGCCCTGGGAACAAGTGGAAAGATTTGGTGACTTTGGATGCATGCAGTTCTTTTCTCCTTGCTTGCTCCCCCTTTATAATGAAAGGCTTTGCAAAGTGGTGAAAATGAATCAATTTTCCATTTTTAAGGCTGTATGGGTGGGGTTTTTTTTTTCAGTAGTTTAAGCTATCAGGAGCAAATCTTGAATAACAAATAAGATTACAGAAATGTGAGCCTAATGTTCCTCTCTACGAGGTGCTCAAGCATGAAGGTTTTGATCGGAGAGTAAGAAATGAGATTTAACTTCCTTCTGATTTAAGTTTCGTTTGTACAAAGAACCTATTCCAGCAAAATGTGATTGCAAGCTCATTATTCAGTGAAGGGCAAATATCTTCAATCGCAATCCAGTAAGATCAGCAGCTTCCTCTGTGTGTTACAAGCCTCAACGAAGAGAACTGAACATACTGGCTTCTGTCATTGTCTACATCTAAGACTGTGATGATTTCACCCTGTCCAATTCATTTCAAAAGCTTTAGCTTCCAATTAAAAGTATAAGTTGTCAGCCAGAATAAGTGTCTATCATTTGAGCCAGAGCAGTTTTGGTTTCTGGCAGTTTTACTGCATCAAAGGGTTGATTTACAGATCAGTTACTTTTTTTTTTTTTTTTTTAATTCAGTACTAAAGGGAATAAAACTGCCTCCGACACAGGACTCAAAAAACCAGTTACTTAAGTTTCCCATAGTTTTCGATATGTTTTATCAATTTGGAAATAAAACTTCATTCCTCAGTGACTTTACAGTTTTCAACAGGCACTTAAAAATAATGAAAAAAAAATCGAGGAAAGTCTAAGAACCTCAACATGGTGTTCTTTAACAACATATAGCATACAAAGATTACATTGTACTTCATAAATGTCAATGAATTCAGGACCGAAAGCCTTTGTGAGGTATGAGGTTAACTCCTCCATGGGTTAAACAGATTTCTCCCATTTTACAGGTAGGGAATCTTAGCTATAAAAATAAAACTACATGTTGAAGACTGGTGCAAACCATAGCAGAAGCACATTAAACACTCTTATCTTCAGTCTCTCAGGTTTGTGTTTTAAGAACGTAAGCAATTTTCAGACTCCTTCTTGGGATCAAAAATGGGTAAATATGGGTAAAAATCAGTACAAATACATGATGGAAAGTCTCGAGGCAAGGAGAAACCACGAGTTTCTGGGGGTTTAAGGCTACGACTCAGTACCCCCTTAAAACACGCAGATTGTTTGCACCTTGGGCTTCATGTGGCAGGAGGATGAGTGGCATTTCACAGCAGGATCCTGTGACGATGCTTTTAAGTGTTTACGCAGTATAACCCTTGATGAATCAATCAGGCATTCTCTCTCACCCAAATTATTCATTTTACTAGCAGTACTGTTTTTACAGCAACAGCACAGCCCTAGGTCTAGAAACTGGTCCTGATCCAAAAGATCAGGTTATACCTGCTGCAGGTACCTGGGATGTGCTTGGTGAAAGTAAAACAATCCAGACCTAAAAGGCAAACGGATTAGGTTTTAAAAGCATGTTAAGATGGAGGAAATCACCGTCAGCTACTTTAAAGCCCAAATGTGCCCCTAGCACGCTGGACTGAGCCTGGAGAAAGTGTGGTGGGGTATCATGGACACATGCAAGAACAGGCAGCAGAGACTGGAGACTTCTCGGCAGCTGGGAAGAGGCTCCATTAGAGCCAGGACAGGCACAGATCTAATCACATGAACAAAACACAATTTTCAAAAAGGCCATGATATCTTGTCACAGCAGCACAGAGTTGAGCATGCTGATGGAGCACCTGGACAATCCTGGTAGCTACTGCCCAGACTGGTGACAGTGGTACAAAACCAGTGATGCACAGAGAGCTACAGCAGCCGTTTCTCTTCCAGAGGCAATGTTTGTATGAGAAGGCAGAATTGAATCAAGGAGCAACAGTGCAAAGCAACAAAATAAGGAACAGTAGTTCATTAAAAAGTGAAATGAGCAACAGTTCATTAAAATTTCACTAAGCACCCTATGCCCGAAAATAATTTTGTTGTGCCAGTCAAAGGGAGGAAGATAAGTAAGATTAAATGCATTTTTAGTACATGGATTTTTCCAAGAGTCAGTAGGTACTCCCCCAGCCACACCACCGAAACCCCTCTCAAAGCCAAGGGTGAGCGCAGGTGCCCCAGACCAGAATAGGTCCCTGGTTAACCGGTACAGGTAAGACTCACTGTGCTCACCTGCATCCTATGCGGCTGACAAACCCCCTTGTCCAGTCAAAGGAGAGAAGCAGGCACTTCTTAAGCATTATTTCTAATTTTTTCACTTAGGAAGAAATTTTTCTCTATAGGAAGAAATTTTTCACTTTAAGGATGGTGAGACACTGGCACAGGTTGCCCAGAGAAGTTGTGGCTGCCCCATCCCTGGAGGTGTTCAAGGCCAGGCTGGATGGGGCTTTGAGCAACCTGGTCTGGTGGGAGATGTCCCTGCCCATGGCAGGGGGGTTGGAACTCAATGATCCTGAATGTCCTTTCCAACCTAAACCATTCTATGACTCTATGATTATTTATATGGTTTATTTTAGATATCCAAGCTAAGAAGAGATAAAATGCAATTTAGGGATGTCTATCTCTCTCCAGTCACTATAAAGGCAGTTTACAAAACCAGCTCAGGTGCAGATGACTACAGAGTTCGATAAGGGGAATCCCACCCTCTGTGTCCTGAGATATAAACCCCAGCAGGCAGACGAGGGAGGCAGAACGGGACTGCCTCTCACCCCAGGTCCTCCTGGATTTGGGGCTGTCAGCGTGGCCCCATGGCATACATTACAGCAGCCCCAGAAAGCTGTGAAGCAGCTCTGAAACCTTTATTTTAGGTTGCAACACTCTCTTTCCCATGATTGGTATTTCTCTGGCATCTTCTGCCGGCTGGCCCCTTTCCGTCCCTCTGTGCAAGGAGGGACCTTTCCTGTCCCGCGGCTCAGACGGTTCCCCCATCCTCTGGCCATTGGAGTTCAAGGAGGGAGACAGCACCTGTGACCCCTATTTCTGCCGCTGAGATAAATTCAACTTCCCATTCAATTTTTCTTTCTAGGCCAAGACAGGAACGATAGATTAAAAACAAAAATAGCTGAGCATTGAGCCTGCACGCTGTGGCAGCGCTGCTCTCCCAGCCTGCCCGACCCCAGAGAGCCTCCTGCCTTCCAACTATGCCAGTTATTGGGTTTTGTACCAAAACATTTACACTGGCACAACCTCCAGCGACTGCAATTATATGGGTATAAAGGTGCTTTATACTAGCATAGATTATGAGATAAACAAGCTCATTTATACCGCTGTAACTGCATTCACTTCAGGGTATTTGTACCGCTTTAATGATACCAGTGTAGTTAAAGCAATACAACTTGTGTCTACAGACAAGACCTCAGCCTAATGGTAATTAACACAGACATTTCCAGCCACCCTGAGCAGCTGAGGTTTATGTTAGAAATAGCAACTGACCCATAACAATTTGCAACAGCATCAGAAGCCTCTATATAACAGCTCCACCTTCAATTGCTTTTGCCACATTTGCAGGAAGGATGTTTATTATGCCCCTTTTAGCGGGAGGCCCCAAGAGCTAAAAGTTGCTTGTGGCCACTTTTCTTTTGCCTCTGGACAGCAAAACAAAACAAAACAAAACAAAAAAATCAATTCAGCCACTGACATTTTCCTGTGAAAGAGCTAAGGCAGCACAAAACTGCTGATAGAAGTGACGGTTAACCCTGTGCTACCCTTATTGTTCTTTATTCACCATCACTGAGCGCCCAAGCAGCCCGCGGAGCGCGGGAGAAGGGGCTTTGCCATCTGTTGCTAGGGCTGACATCACCCCTCTTTGCTCCAGCATTGCTCCTCGGGGCTGCCTTTGCATGGTTAATCAGCGCTGGCTCTGTGCTGGCCCAGTCAGCAGCGCGGCTCTCCAGCGCCTCGCTGCACCAGGGACCTGCCAAAGTGCTCGGTCTCACTCGGAGAGACGTTTGGATGCACACCAAGATTACTTTGGACGGAGTATTTGTCAACTCGTCCCAGGAGGAACTGCACCCTGCACGGTACCTGACTTTACAAAGGGAGAAAAAACAACCCCCCCTCTCCCGTAAGCACCCTCCATGGGTTAAACTGAACTCCAAACCACAGAAAACCAGATTGCGCTTTCCGCTGAGACTGGATTTGCCAAGAGGCTGCTGAACACATCAATGTGATAATGGATACACATTTTGCTTAGTTTTGTACTCCCGGTCTTTTTATCTCTTTTCCCTGAATAATACCGGAACAATCTCATGGGAAACTACAAGAAATTCCTTGCCTAGAAAAAAAAAAAAAAAAAAAAAAGAGGTTTAGTAAAAAAATGGGCTTCTAATGCAGAGAAGCGGGAATGCTGCCGCTGGACAGCCAGGGAACTGAGGCACAGAGGAGCTGAAAGACCTGCTCAAGGTCAAACACACAGATATACATGAGCAAGGAAAGACCAAAGTGCTGCCTACAAATACTGCAACAGCATAGACACCAACTAGACACATGGACTTCGCATTTCCAACCATCTCCTGTTTTCCCAAATGTCCGAGTGGGTCATGCAACATTAGGATAAACAAAGGGCATGTCGTGTTTGAAATATATACGGCATAAATATGGAAAATGCTTAACAAAACTGACACATATATTGAACAGGTTTCCAGAAATATGCAAAATTTCCATTTGGAGGTGTTGGGTTTTTTTGCCTTAGGGATGAAGAAGGGAATGGAGATACAGCTTTCTTTTGTAGGAAGCAGATCTGTAATCGAAAAATCAGTAATTCTCTAAAAGTGAAATATCAGATGGGACTCATCTTGAGAATAAGACACTTAAATTTAGCTGTCTGCATGCGAGGTAGGGAGCTCATCGGTACATGTTCAACTTGGTTGCCGACATGTAAGCATCCAGGGCTTTGGGTACTTCTCCTGGCCCCCAGCCACTGCGCTGGAGAGACACAGTGCTCCTGCAGGTCCTGCGGATGCTTCAGGTATCTCAGGGCTTCTCATTTAGCATTCCATGCCCATGTCTGGAGTGCTTTTCTCCCAGTTCAAAGGAGAAAAAGAAAATGTTACTTTGCCTGCATGTTCCTGCAACATGATGATGAGGATAAATCACTGAAGAACAATTTAGGTTCCTACTTGCACTGACCTTAATTTCATTTTCATCTTATATGGCCTGTTTTCCAGACCCTACCTGACATCAAACTGTGCTAATTAATAGCTTCCTGCACTGCTCAGCACCAGCGACAGCCTCCCTCCCCAGTGTTTTTGACAAAATTGGGCATCAAATGAAGTGCTTTTCTCACTGAATCTCAGCTTTCCAACAGTTGTGTTTTTTTGTGAAAAAACCCACACCTCTTCACTACAGTGTTTTTAATTTCCATATTTTTCCTCTAAAATTAGGAGTTTGGATTTGAGGATGCCTCTGTGCTGTCTAATAGTCTCTCTTCATGCCTTGACGCAGTCCAAGTTCCCACAACCCTCATATCCCAGAATCCCAACGGGACAAAAACTGCTGCTCAGAGGAAGCTGTGTGAGAGGGCTGCCCAGCCCAGTGGACTGGGAGCCATCGAAAAGGCATGGGGACTGCTATTCTCAAAAAAACCAAACAGGTATTTTTAATTTTTATTTTTCACCAAAAAAAATTCAAACTCGTATATGGCATTTTTAAATAGGAAAAAAATAATTAAAGGATTCAGGCTCTCTTGTGCTTTATATAGTGATATATAGCTTTGTGGCATGTCACCAACTGAAAATCCCCCCTGCAGAAAGGGTTTCTTGGCTGACAGATATTCGGTTTCTGTAGTACTGTCATCCCCTGACTGTGCAATATGTCCAATTTGGAAGGACTAAGGAGATGAGTTAGACCCTAACTAGCCCTTGAATGAGTGGGTGCTCAGGGCCGCAAGCAGACACATCTATTTTCCTGCCCTTCTCAATACATAGCCACGGATGACACCAGCTCCCGAGTGGGAACTGGTCACTTTTTCCCTGCCCGTCTACCCCAAGGGAGGAGGCAAAGGGCTGGATTCGGACAGGGGTCTGAGAGATGCATCAGCCATGGGAGATATGTCTCCATTCATGCTCCATACTGCCCCTTCCACAGGAATGATACCCCCAGAACATACAGCCTTAAATGAAGTTGTTTGATAGATCTATACTGAAACATCTAAAGGGGAAAAAAATCCCACCTTTCCGGTAATGAGAGCTACACCATGGCAGCACCACGCTGTCACAGGAGTAGGATTAATATTTCAACTGATACGATGCCAAACACCACTTAGGATGAAAGTCATCGTGTCTAGTGTCGGCTAAGTAAATCTGGGTGTCCTGTCTCAGCCTGTAACCCCAGTTCCTGCTGTAAGAGGCACAGCTCGGCAGTCCGGGCTGCCGCTGCCTCTCCACTGCCTACAGACAAGTCTGCACGTTTGCCTTAGCACAGACGCTTAACTCTGAAACCGCGACATTAAATAAGATTAATCCCATCCTTCGTGGCCAGCGGCACCACCACAAATAGTGGTCTTTACTTCTCCTTGCTCTTCTCCCCTCTCTCCCCTTGCCTATTCAGATACATTTGGTAAGTCCCTGGGCAGCACCACACTATTCCGAAGTCTTAATTTCTTTTGGCAATTTAGTCCCGAGGTTTAACTGTTTATACAGGAAGACTTAATGAGTACAGTTACTTGTGTGAAAACACAAGCATCTGTGGTTGTGATTATGGCTAAATTCAGCCTGCAACCTCAGCTGTCAATAGCTTATTATCTTTTAAAAATTATAATAAAATCAAATCACATCCCCTAATTATTAAGGGACTGTTTTGATAAGTCTGAAAAAGGCGACCTGCACCTTTCGGGCAGGAGCAGGCTCGCCGTGTGACCTTCCCGTCACCCTAAGCATAACGAAGCAGAAATAATTGGGAAATTCCCTCCGATGTCACCTCTCAGATTGTGCTTGCCGCTTCTCGAGGCTGTCATCACGCTGCCGCCTGCTCGCAGTAATCGCTGCTGGCACGGGCCGTGCTCGTACCACGCTGCATTATTAGCAAGCTGTCAGACACCAGCGACGCAGAGCCCCAGTGCCAACACACAGAGAGTTATAGGGGTAATAATGTTGTTCGTTAGGTAAAAATAACTGAACTTTTAGAGTGAAAAAAACCCCACAACACAAAACTCTAGTCTTCGGTTGAATGCTATTTTATTTCTTTCCTTGTGCTGAGCTCAGGAGTGGGTTTATGAGGTGGATACAAGCTGATGTTGAAGAGCAGTAATTTATTTGCAGGGTTCTTTCTGCAAACCTACAAGGGTTGCCAGGGACGATTACTTGCTATGCTTTAATTGCTTTTTATGGGCTGGATAGCGCCTGTAAGCCAAGACCTGAGTAAGGACTTGAACACGACCTGCAGCCCAAGGAGAGCCCAGGAGGACCCGTGGCTCAGACACATACTCCTGAGTCCCGCTTACCCCCACGCTTCCCCGTCGCGTCCCGGAGGCAGTCACCCACCAGGGACCTATGCCAGTAACATCGCCCGGCATGTCCCGCTCTGCGCCGGCTCCCTGGAGGGCCTGGAGGCAGGAGGACAAGCCACCCACACGGTCCCCATCCACCCGCTCCCAGCACGGGGACGGAGAAGTGAGCAGTGACCCCCTGAAATATGGGCCCCCCCGGCCCCATATTTTGAGCAGCCGGCAGGAGGGGGGGGGACGGACGGACGGACGGACTCACTCTCCTGTAAAAAAAATATCCATCACAAGTCAAAGTCCAGCTGTCAAACAGTTCATTCCTTTATACCATCTTCCCCTACGTAAGGAACAGCCTCTCAGTTCAGTTTTCAACCTAACACCTCATTCAAATCTCTCCTGAAGCCCATAAAAAATCTGTGAAAGGCAGTAAATATTTCAAGAAGAACAACCAACTCTAAGTTACTTCCCTCTTACCAACTTCCCCGTATATCCTCTGCTCCGCTTCTCCCATTTCTATTGTAAAGCCAGGATACAGGAATACCATCAATTTGCAGCAGCGATGACTGTTCAAGCATTACAAAGACAACAGGATAATAAAACAATTTACGAGTGAGCTGAAACACTTAACAGCTGATCTCCTCTCTGTGCCTATGAAATCAATAGCCAAAATTTCCTCTCCTGCAACAACTGTAGCGTAGGAGTTTGGTTACTGTACCTCACTGCTCAGTGCCTGAACCTGGGCATGGAGAGGAGTGCAGGGCACGTAGCGTGGGATGGCGTCTTTCCAAAGCATATGCGCTATATTAAATTTAAATGAAACATGACCATATATTTCCTATCCTCTCCAAATGACCAAACTTAAGATTCATTTACAGACATGACTTAGGAAACTGGACAAAATGCGTGTCACTTCCAGCAACAACTAAGAAATAAATTTCTGGAACATTTATTTCTTGCTTATACAAATGGTCAATACTCAATTTGAAAGCAGCACTATAGCCATCACCTTCTTTTAAACTGGTGCTTAGAAGAACAGTTTCACAAGTGACCATCCTGATATTGAAGATCTCTTTTTCTGAAATGAGCAAAAGTTGAGCAGGTGCTGGACCCACAAGAGACAAATGATTGTTCCTCTCCCCAAAACATCTCCGAGAAAGAAGATACTGAACAATACATTGGGCTTGTGTGAGCCAAACTTCAATTTGAGTTTTGGCTCTGCCATATCAACTCACCGGCTACTTGGCAAAGAGATAAAAGATCAGTCACCCGCACTCATTTTGTCAAATCTCATCATGTTTTTTAGCATAGGAGTAAGACCTGATGTGCTAATGAGGTTTCTACCTTCACAAGTCAGAGCCAAAGGCCAAGTGGAGTAATCACCGGTAACCAGGGCTTGCATCTGCTGAGCTGCAGCAGGCTCCATTCTCTTCCACATCCGTGCAAAGTCCACACAAACGTATAAGTCAAATTATTGCCACAAACTAGAAAAGACCACAGCCTTGAATGTCAGCAGTTCATCAGCATGCTGGCAATGTCCCCCTCTGAGCCAGCTTGCCAAGCAAACAAATCCGTACCTGAAGGAACTGGAGGTAACTGAAGATAAGGGTCAGGAGGACAATTTGAGCTGTTACGCTCTTAGGCATAAGGGACAAAGCCATATTTCAGTAACTAATTCTAATTTTCAGATGTAATAATTTGGGGTGCTACAAATGGAGGTACCTTAAAGAAGTCACTGAAGTCACTGAAAGTGACTGAAGCAACTATCCCATAATGAACTATTTTCACAATCAGTCTGAACTTAACTAACGACTTTAAAATAAGGATAGATAATACTTGTGTGTTTAAATTCGGCATATGGGCACAACTCTTAGGAGTCAGTCCTATCTGATAAA
>NW_009647680.1:3208593-3226323 GCF_000708025.1 Charadrius vociferus
CATTAAACACCGAATGTAGGTTTGTGCTTTTTTCTGATGCTTTGCAACCACACGGTGACATCTCTGGCTGCTGATCAAAGCCCACAGGGAAGGACTATCTGCAGCTGGAAGCCATCTACTACAAAAGAGTAGGCTTATTGCTAGAGCAACTTCTTCACAGCCAGTGCTTGTGACCCCAGTTGTGACAGGTCCAGGCAACGGTGTCCACCTCCGCAGGCAATGGAAAAATGGAAGGAAATCCAGAGTTGCCAGAGGAAGATGCGATACAAAAGCTGAAGGCTCCTGAGTGATCTTTACAGATGTTGAGGCAATACAAGGGTCTGGATGCTGCTGCTCTTTAGACAACCCGGGAAGCACATAAAACGGGGCAGAGTGGGGCAGAACAGCTATGAGTACTGCTCCTCTTTGGGTAGAAAGCAGGGAGAAATATGAACGCATTTGTATACACATACTTAGAACGAGTGCTCTGAGGCTTCAACCTTTATAGGTCTTGCACAGAATATATTAGGCTTCTCTGCTGAACGCGGATGGGAGGAGAGCAAGGAGAAGCAATGGTGGTGGTGGTTTCTCCACACATGAGGCAGCTGATGGATCAGATAGACCTGTCTGACTCTCATATGAGGAAAATTTTACAAGCATCTGTACCTGATACACCTGTCAGAATATGATGGGTCCAGTTAGTCAGTGACCAGGCTGACAACTGCATCAGTTTCTCCTTCGCTCGGGTAGCTCCGAGGAGTAATCAAAGCTGCTGTCAACTAGAAGCCATCATTTAAAATTGGGGATCAAGCACGTCTTTTCTCAGCAGTTTCACAGGCACCCTGTTCAGTGCCTGTTTGCAAATGAGATGGTATTTTCTCAGCATAAGTTTATCCGAGATCTACACTTCTGCTTACCCATCTGGTCCTATGAGATAATTCTTGGGCATCTTTTGTTCTCCTTATTCCTAATGCACTCCTTGCTTGGTTAGTTAATCTGAGGAATAACTCAATTTATTCTGCCCTCAAAAAGGATTATTACAGAAATCTACTTCTTCCTCTAAAGACGCTAAGCTATCCTTTTTTTAGACAAAAATCAAAAGGTCATGAAAAATGCCACTAATATATCTTCACATGTATACTTCTGACAGCAAAATGAGGAGGCGAATGTCTTCTTTTGGCAGTATCAGTTTTTAGTGGACAACATTTTTGTGTCCCATCAATGCATTAACGTCTTTTTCAAATAAAATCTGGACTATCAAAAGAAGTGATCAAAAGTCCATCCCCAGGTCTGGGAACACAACTTTCCCTATCTGTTTTCCTATTAAAAAAAATCTTAGCTCAGATGGATTGGAACAGCATATAAGAAAGCACTATTCACTACCAATGATATAGAAAAACCACCAAGGCAGCTGGTTATTCAGTGTGATACCACATACACAGGGGACCAACAGGAAGGATTTACACAAACCTGACTCTAAGCTTTCACATCAACAAAGCTTGTTTTTCAGCCTGCACAGAGTATTTTCTTTCTCTCACATGCACACAAGAACGCAAAAAAGTGGGTGAGCTGCAGCCATGTGGGACAAGATTCTTTGATTATTCAGGAGGACTTAAAGTATTTTACGCTTGCACCTATGAAAGTGAAGATCTGTCATGGCCAGACAGCGTAGCTAGCAATCAGTAGCTCACTGAAAGCTACTTTGGGGATTTCTATTCAAAGTTGTAACTATATTTGCATTTGCCTGGACAGTAGGGTAAAGGTGGAGAGAAGCAAAAAGGCAGACCGGTGCAGATAACAGGCTGAGTTACAGCTGCTCTGCAGGTCTCCCCGAAGGCAAAACTCTTTTTTGCAACCCTGTAAGGGCAGCTCTGCGCCAGAGCCACTGAGCTCTGAAAAGGTCAACCCATCTTTCCAAAGGGGACAGAACTAGGGGTTAGGAGACACTACTCTCTTACTCTCTCTGAAGATATATTGAACCTCACACAGTGCAGAACACACTGCAGGTAATCGTTATCGATTCAGGTCCAAAACACAAGAGGTAACTTTGAGAAAAGCTGTAGGTAGGTCAGCATATCTCAAGACTGAACTCTGGGGTATTAAATATAAATGTAGCAAATTCAGTAACAAAACCAATGGAAAGGTGATTGGACAAAAAAAGTTATTCCCAAATTGTTCGGTTTTGTAGGGAAACTCTTCAGTAAGATTTACAATGTGACAATGTAACCGAAGACAACAGCCCTCATTCTCCAATTTTATACTGGCTTAGCTCCACTGGCTCCTCTGTGATGACTTCCCATTCATGCGATTGAAACTTGGATCAGAATTAGACCAAGCGTCCTAATGAAATTTTAATTAATCATTCAGCACAAGCCCTCAAGAACATTTTTAAAACTGCAGCAAGCGGAAGCAAGTACACAGAGTAACCGGTTGGGACTGCTCTAACGCCGAGACAAAGAGACGTTGTGTCAAGCCTGTTCTTGAAAGACTGAAGCAGCCCCGAAGAATACATCACTGACACAGAAAATTACCAAACATTTATAAATAATACAGTATGCTCAAACCTATCACACTGCAAACAAAACAGATCAGCAAGCTATCAAGCAGCTGATGAGAGAGGAAGACACGAAGTCAGCCAGCCTGAAGTCAGCCAACTGATGACAACCGGTGTAAGCGCCGGGGCAGGTGACCCGGCGTTTTAACAAGGGCTATGGCAAGGGGGGCTGCAACGGTGTGAGCCGCCTTCACGCTCCCGACTGTTCTTACAACCGCAGAGGGCTTCAGCTCCCGTAGCTGCAGCCACGGCTGACACCCCTCCGCCGCCGGCAAACTGCGAGAAAATCAAGGTAGAGGGAGCGGGGTAGGGGGGTGAAGGGAGAAGTGTGATGCTGGAGATTATCTCCGGCAGCAAAGTGGAAGTGACATTGAAAGTAAGCTTGGCGGATAAAAGACAAATGCAGTCAAGAAATCCTAAGTACTACTAAAAGGCTCTGCGAGCGGATATGTCTATTATGAGAAGCAATATAATTGGCTCTCTTGAAGTTTGAATGTCACTCAAAGAGTTTAGCAAGACAAAGAAGTAATAAATTATATCTGGAAGGAGATTCTTTCCCCAAACTAGCACTGAACAGTAATGTTAGATAATAAGTCATAATGCTACAATTTAGTGCTCCTGTCAGACAGAAATTTAGGTAAACTAGCATTGCTTTATTTACAGAATTTGACCGCCAGGGTCAAATCATCACATCAAATAAAAATTGGTAATGGAACTTAATGGATTTTAGCTATATTAACTAAACCAAGGCGTAAAATCCACTTCCCTTCTCCTCTTGCTGACATCCAAGTGCCACAGGCAGACTGATATTCACTTCGTAATGTACCCTTAGTTTAGCCTTTTTTTCTGAGGCAAGATGACAAGATTGTGCTGCCTGATAAAAGCCCTCGATCGCTTTCTCGCTGCCCGATAAAAGCCCTCAATTGCTTTTATTAGGTAATTTCGACAAAATTTAACAGAGGGGTACAGGGCTCAGTGGTACTAATTTGATATAACCTATTATCCATTTCAGGAAAACCAGCAGCTGTAGATAGGAGAGATGCAGCAAGTTCAGAAAGGTGGTGGTGGATCTACCCATGATGATAAGTAGAAGTCTCAGCACTAATGGGCACCAGCAGGGATGGCCAGTCCAGAGCTCCTGACTCTGCCTGGGGGGATGAATCCAATTGGAGGGATTGGAGCATCTCCCTTATGAGGAAAGGCTGAGAGAGCTGGGACTCTTTAGCCTGGAGAAGAGAAGGCTGAGGGGAGACCTTATTATTGCTTACAAGTCTCTAAAGGGTGGGTTGAAGAAGGATGGAGCCACACTCTTCTCAGTGGTTCCCAGTGACAGGACAAGGGGCAATGGGCACAAGTTGGAACATAGGAAGTTCCATCCAAATACACGGAAAAACTTCTGCACGGTTCGGGTGGCAGAGCACTGGCACAGGCTGCCCAGGGAGGTTGTGGAGTCCCCTTCTCTGGAGATTTTCAAAACCCACCTGGATGCAGTCCTGAGTAATGTGCTCTGGGCAATCCTGCTTTAGCAGGGGAGTTGGACTAGATGATCTCTAGAGGTCCCTTCCAGCTCTGAAGATTCTGTGATTCTGTGTGAATCTGTGAAAACCTTACGCCCCACCTCCTCACAGAACAGCCAACCCAAACCTCAAGGCACGTGTGTGGAAACACACAGAAACCTCCTTGTTCCTCCTATGGGCACTGCACCACAGCAAAACAGAGTATCTAAAATTTCTTGGCTCTGAGAGAAAGCTTAAACTAGATCACCAAACTAGGAGCTCATTCGTGGAGAATCTCACCTTGGAAATCCTCCCGTTTTACGCTGGTCCTTTTAATCCAATTGTGGTTCAGCAAGAAACCAAAGATACCTCAACAGTAAAGAAGAGGGTCTGAAGCATCCCCTCCCAGGCAAATACTCGTAACACAGCAATGGAAATTCATATTTTCTCTTGCTCTCTCTGTACAGTTGCTTTGCTTTCCTTCTCTCCTTCCATTACAGAAAATCATTAATTCTTTTTTTTTTTTTTTTGTGCTGTCAGACAGAGTAAAAGAAAGGGTACAGCAGTTATCAGTATAGTACATCTTACCTAGTACACTCTCAGCTCTGGAAATAAAAATCACGTCCTGGAAGAGGAGAGATGCCAGCTTGAATCTCTGGGGTGAGAGGACATTAAACTTCCTGAATAAGTGCTGTAGCCACTGCGTTCATCCGTCAGACAGTGATGAAAAAGCCATCAAAGCCTCTCCGTCCTTCCTACAGCCATCTTCAAAACTAGCGTGGCAATGACAAGGTGCAGCGAGCCCAACCCTGTCATGAGGAGTTCCTTACACTCAGAGAAACCTTCCATGCAGCCCATGCAGTTTTATATATGAATTACAATCCAGGCTGATAAGTCCTGTTGAGACCACAATGATCCAGGAAGGAAAATCCCAAGACCTTGTGGTGGCAGGAGCATACGGTATTGATGCAAATGTACTGAAAAGCTGAAGTGGCCTTAGGGTTGTGTGTAAGTAATTCCGGATTTTGCGACTGCAGTATTAGATTTAGGTATCCACATTCCAAGTCTCAATTTAGGCAATCAAGACATTTTCTGGGTCTGGCCCCTAGTGACTAGTCAACAGAAGCAGATTTCCTCTCACCTAAGCGTATAACAATTACTTTCCAGCAGCGTAACCACTCCAGCGTCCCTTCACAGCCAATGGAGCCTGGCTCCAGAAACGCTGACTTTTTGGAGGTTCACATTTGGTTGAGCAATCCCACCCCAGGTGTTCATTTCACACACAAAACCCCAAAACTAAGTCACATTTTCTGTGGTCTGGAGGAAGCACATGCAGATCTGGGGATTAGGTTGAGGGGGAAGCAGGTGCTGGATGCTCGGATGCTTGCTGGGAGAATTGGAATGACCACAGGAAGAAGAAGAAGAAGGGAACAACAAAAGGGAAGGCTTTGCCATACCGTCTGAATGCTCCTTCCCAGCACCAGCCTCAGGCACACAGCACGTACTTTGATCACCCTTGCATACCTCAGTTCTATCCATCTCACACACAATACTACTTTCAAGACTAATCCCAAGCAATTTCCTACAGACAGTTATAAAACTCAGACAAGATGATTCCACAAAAAAACCCAAAGCAATTTTAGTAGTAAAACACTGTTATTTTTTTTCCCTGACAGTGTATATTAGGACGAAAACTCACCCGTTGTGGCTTCTACCGTACAGCTTAACCTTTTGGATGCCACACATGGTGACAAGGCTGCATGTAGTCTAGGTTTGAGAAGTCACAATCTCCTATGCCATAAAATTGTTGGTTCCCCTGGTCACACACAGCCCCTAGCTACATACTTCAGGTGACTTCCAGGGGCTGGCTGTCTGGTTTGTGCTCAGTGCTTTACAACAGTGTGGTCACGCAAAAGTGATGTGAGCAGGGTTCAATGGCCAGAAGATCTGGGTCATGGCTTTGCATGGGGAAAGCAGCTGGTTCTCATGTGAAAACACTGAGATTGCACATGAAATTTTAGGACGTTCAGTGGCATTTAGTTAAGGAACACTGTCTAATTCAAATCTGGTCTCTTTAAAAGATAAAAGAAAATCAAAGGTAGTTTGTAGCTACTGTACAGAACCTTCCATCGGTGTGTCTCAAAGCAATTAACAAATAAATTTAAAGAATACACCCACATAAGGCTTCCTGTAAAATGTACTGATTTTCCAGTCATGTTTTGCCATTTAAATACACACATGCTCCCACGCAGATACAGATTTTCAACTTCTTTACGCAAAGCCAAGTTTCATGAAGTGGACAGCATAAAGGCTCCTTCAGCCCTGTGCTAAGACAGGGGATCCCCCTGCCTGGGATGGTGACGGGACAGGGGCTGTGGGGAGAGGCAGAGCACGATGCTGTGGCCAGGGGAGGCTCATCCTCCTTCGTACGGAGCTGGGAGGCTGATGGCTACACTAGGTGTATGAGTCTGGACACCAGGATTGCATGGGGTACGATGGGACATGTGGGTTAAGTCTTGCACAAGCAGAATGAGATCCTCAGCGTCCACACAGGCCATGCTTTCCAAGAGAAAAGACCATGTAGACACCATGGAAAAAAAGATGGAAAACCCATGGAAAATAAAGGATATACATATACAACACTCCTGTTCACACTGCTTGTACAGCTGTGCCCTTCCCTACCTTGCCCTTTCAAAACAGAAAGTTCAGACAGGTCTGGGTCTGATTGGACACTCTGCACTCCGAAATGAGATTCTATGACAAGAACAAAATAGCTTAAAGCACAAGAGATGTTAGATTCCAAACACTGCAACTAAGAGAAAAATATTTGAAAAGAAAAGCCTGTCTCTTGCTCAAAGAGAAGTAAAGGCACCCGGCATAAAAATATTTTTTTATAAAAGATTCAATTTCAGGGCAACTTGTTACTTTAAACACGGAACTGTTGTCAGCTTTCATGATTCAGACTGATGCAGGTGGCAAACATTTAGGTGGTCAATGGATAAGGAGGTATCTGGAATGAATTGATGGGAGACTGGTTTAAAGCACTTCTAATTTCAGTGAAATAAATCCTGAAGTTCATGACAAGTGTCTGATCCGCAGCTGGATTTGCACAGGTGGATCCCTGAAGCCTGCATAGTCCCTGGGCAGCGCCAGCAGGATTGCCTACTTAGTCCTTGTTTGGCTGCTACTGAGGGGAACTGTCAGAAGTCATCAAGTCAGTGACAATTTCCATAAATAAGGAATTGATTAAAATTCTGCACAAGAACTTTCCTCACACAGAAAAACTCAGAGAACCCACGAGATGCCACTGAAAGCAGCTGGCAACGTCTCCCCATGTAGCTCTGGTAAATCCCTCAGACCTGACCACGTTGGAAACCTGTGTAAGGCTGGGAGCAGTCTCGCCTTCCCATGTTTTTGCAGGACTCCACTAGCCCTTTCCATGACTGCTGCTGCAACTTCTTCTGCAGCTCAGCACCACTCTGAAGCCTGGCAGGGATTCGGCTGAAGCATCCCCAGAGCTCAGGCTCTCGTAGCTTCTCAGGAAAGAGGCAGAACGAGCTGTCCCTACGGCAGAGAAGGTACTAAACTTGTAACTCCACTGTGCTCATCTGTGACTTTCACAAGGCCACAGAAGGACTTAATGTTGGAGCAAAACCACAGGCAGATCGAGATGGCGGGCTCTAAACCCTGAAGAAGGGCATCAGAATTAGTCCCTCTGTTGCTGTGAAACAGCTTAGAGACCTCAAAACTACTTCACTGCCCGATAAACCCATCTCGACATATTTGTAAATTATTTTTGAACCCCAGAACGCTGGAAAAAGCAGATGGAACAATTTAGATAAAAAACCCGCAATCAAACTCAGTTTAAAATGCTGACCAATTTGCAGTGTAAATGATGAAACTCTTGCCTGCCTTCCTGCACTGCCAGTTAGCCAATGCCCTTAAAAGCAGGATAAAAACCCAAACCCAGCAACAACCAAAAAAGCCTTTACAGGTTATTCCCTAACCATGGCTAGATGTATTGCATCATAAAATGTCAACATCAAAACAATATAGAAAAAATAATTACAGACAGTGTTAGTGTTGTAAGCTGATAAGGACCAGATGGTCTTTTGTATTTATGGTTTGCCTTGTGCATACAAATGCTTTTGGGATCTAATTAGCCTTCTACAAAACTCAAACTGGGTAATTACTATCATTATCCCCTTTTCAAATAAATCTGAAGTCTAAACTGCAATTAAGTTTTTTATCTTACAATTCATATCCACGCATTTTAAGAATTGTTCTTTGCTATCTTTTCACAAATCTTCTTCCAGTGATTGACGTAAATAAAATGGAAGAGATTAAAATAATTTTAAAAAGGATGATTTTGTACAAAGGAGAATTTTTTGGTTAGCAGAGTTAAAGCATTCCTGAGAAACGCTGCATTCATGGCGAACAGGTTGCCGATTTCCTGAGCACTTGATTTTGCCACCTTTGTGGCTCTTCAACGTCCCGCATTCCTATCGACAGCAATCACTAAAAACAAAGAATGAGGCACAACTGGCAGAGCTGCTGACAAATGCGTATATGGAGACATACAACTCCTCCTGTACATACAACGATCATCTTTTATACGACACAAAGTGGTAGTCATTCTAATTAACTTTTGACTTAGGCAGCACATAGGCTGATGATGGGCTACGAAAGGGTAGTGGTGCAAATAATAAGCAAGAATGTCACTTTTATTGGTTTCTTGCCCTCAGGACAGCTAATCACATGACAAAGGTAGCACGCTACAGAACAGCATGACAGTATAATAACGTACACCACTGAATTCATTTAACGGAGAATTAATCAAAATCTGTCCAAAAATAGATAGCAGATGAGATTACAATGTTATAAGCTAATCATCTTCCACCCCCATCCCCGACAAATGATTATAGGTTACAGAACTGCACTGCCACTTTCTCTTGCAAGGAAGAAAGTACTGAGCTAAAAGCCAATGCTGAAAGGAATAGCGCTTTTGGCAACTAGGGAGGACACACTAGGTGGACAAAATTTTGATGCAAAATACTATTTTCCTAAAAAAAATGTTTTCATTTTATTTTACTACTTTTCTGAAGATCATTAATAAATGGAGTATCAAAATCAGTACTAATATCAGAGCAAAACCTCCTATGTTTCAACCTAGATTGGCTTTCTGATAATAATATCTGTTGTCTCTAGATAAACTTTGCAAACATCACCTTCTTTCTCATATGAACTGCTTACACTGGAGAGAACACATTTAAATTTGACTCTTTTGTGAACAAGAGTTTAAGCATTTTTATGCCCCCCCCAACTGCATGCTAGATATTTCAGCTATAGAACCACAGAATAATTCGGGCTGGAAGGGACCTCCGGAAGTCCAGTTTGTCACATTCGCCATGGGACTGCTCATCCTCTTGAAGTTTAATGTGTGCTTATGTGCAAACAGGGTTCAAAATTGCAATTTTTATGAAACTTGTTCTTTTTACAACACAAAACCTCGAAGCTCTGAACTCAGAAGAGAAACACGGGCTCCTACGCTGATACGGAGGGATTCCCAACACCCCTGTGTTGGTTTCCACCCAGACACCTGAATTCCCATCAGTGCCCACGTTCCTGAGCCCACATCTGTCGTGTGATGAGGAAACAGCTTCACACCTGGCTGAATCTTGATGTGACTAAAATTAGGCACCCGTTTGTCTATCGTCTCGTTTAGCTGCGGCCGTGTTGGGTAACTGTGCTTAGAGGTTGCCTACGCACCGGGACAAGGAAAGGCAAGCGTGGCCATCTCCCCTCTCCCACCTCCTCATCCAGAGACTAATCCTTTCTGCTAAAACATGTGAAATTGAAATATGATTCTTCCCTCCTCCTTCCCGATAAGGACCAGAGATCTGAATCCAGGACTGAAGGAGTACTGCAGTCACCTGACGGGAGTTTTCTGAGACATCCCCTCTTAGTGCTTCCCTTTCAATATGGAAAAAAAAAAAAATCATATATTCATGGGAGCAGGGGCAGAAAAACAGATTTCTCTTTTCCCAGTTGAATGCCTGTATCACCTGGCTACTGAGTCACTGTCACTCTTTGTGGCCTAATTCTGTAATGATTTCCATGACAACAGAGCTATTTGCTATTTGAATATTGTGGAGTCTGGAAAAAAAAAAAAAAGATCTTTACAGATAATAATGCAAAGAAATATCACAGATAATATTAAAAGCAAAAGAAAAACCCCAGCCACGATGCAGGAAGCAATCATCATCTCTGACTTCAGCAGGCAATTTCTCTGTTTGCAGGCTAGCAACAGAAACTGCTTATGCGCGTCAAAAGATCTTTTCTGCCATAGTGAGATAAATACATGCTTAGTTGCTGATTTCCTAATCTTCAATTAAGAAGTGCAGCATGTCAAAATGCAGCCTTGCTTGGCTCCTCAGATATCTGTCCGTTGTGTTTTGGGAGGGGGGACGGATTTTTTACTTGCACATTTGATGTTTACGGTATGCAAGGCAATCTCATTTTACATGAAAAAGACTTCTTATAACTGGAAATTTATAGCTGGAGAATGCAGCTTACTTCCCAGGAACCAGCTCTTTGCGATGTGTGCGCATTATATACGCATGTGCATCGTACCAGGGGAGGGCACGTGCCCCGGTCACTCAGCTCCAAACAATTTTGTTTTCCCCAGTGTTTCTCTCAGAGGGTG
The DNA here is from genome assembly GCF_000708025.1 of Charadrius vociferus. Lineage (NCBI taxonomy): Eukaryota > Metazoa > Chordata > Aves > Charadriiformes > Charadriidae > Charadrius > Charadrius vociferus. Next base: position 3,219,329 of record NW_009647680.1, read on the forward strand.
CATCTCTCCTACCCCTCCATGGCGGGCAGAAAGCTCGGTGCTTCGCCCTCCTCTCTTCCGTCCCACAGCACAGCCCAGAACGCCGCTCCAAGAAAAGAAGGAGGGAAGGAAGGATGCAGAACGCATAGAGACCACACATCATAAAAATACACCCTAGTTAAGTTTTTAATCTCTGCCAAATGCAGATGCACAGGCTCGCTGCAAGGTGAGCCCTGAAACTCTGAGCAGATACAGCAGTGCCCGGGAGACGTGCTCCCGTAGCCATTGCTACAGCATCACGTTAGAGGTATGTGAAGCTCTTCTGAGAGAGGCTTCGCAAAGGTCAGGAGAAAAAGCTTCTTCATGAGCTGTAGGGTACTACACAGAAAACGCTGATCATTTTCACTGTCATAGCCTCCTGTTTCCCATCAGTTTTAATGGCTGAGGGTGCAGTCGGGAGCATTGGTGTTTGCTGTGCTGACTGACAGCCTGCACTGATGTTCATCTGTTCTCAGCAGGGCTGAGTTGTAGTAGGTAGCTGCCTACTAACATCTTGTATAAAATTTCCTACGTGTCTCTACCACTGACCATCACTGTATGGGGCAGAGCTTTGTAACTGATTAACAGGCCAGAGCAGATTGTTTTGGAGGAAACCTGAGCAGATTTGCACAGGTGAGTGAGGGTGAAATAACACTATTGATTATGATCTAGCAGCTCAGTGTTTCAATCGCTGGTCAATGGTTGTGAGGCAAGTCTGCTTTGTGGGAAATCGCTCATGACACCCCAGGTACTCTGGTTGCTCATACCGAGACAAGGGTGCAACATCTGAGGGACAATATCAGATGCAGCTAATGAGACGCTGATCCTTGTTAATATATGATCTATATCCCAAAGAGCCAGAGAAAGTGGCAACAACTTCTGTGGCTAATTTTGTGAAGCCAGATAGTATAGACAGCTGCTGTTCTGGGTTTGAGGTGCAGTATACAACAGATAAGGGTCACAACATATATAACCCATGGGTTTCACCTTTAAAGAGTAATAGTGATTGGGGAAGTGTAACAGATCATCCTCTAAGAGCCCGTTGTGACAAACTCCATCATGGATATGTAGACTGCAGATGTCTAAGGGGAGATGAGATGAACACTACCCTGATTGTTCTTCCGCAGTTAGTGCAAATAATATTCCTCTCTGACTGTCATGACTTCCCAATAGCACGTGTCTGGCACTTGCAGGACCTAGGAGTGGTGTTCCTCAGGGGTCAGTAGAGGGACTGGTGCTATTTAACATCTTTGTTGGTGACATGGAAGTTGGGATGGAGTGCACCCTCAGTAAGTTTGCCAACGACACCAAGCTGTGTGGAGCGGCTGACACGCTGTAAGGGAGGGATGTCATCCAGAGGGACCGAGACAGGCTGAAGAGGTGGGCCCGTGCAAACCTCATGAAGTTCAACAAGGCCAACTGCAAGGTCCTGAACGTGGGTCGGGGCAATCCCTGCAGTTAGTGCAAATAATATTCCTGACTGTCATGACTTCCCAATAGCATATGTCTGGCACTTGCAGGACCTAGGACTGGTGTTCCTCAGGGGTCGGTAGAGGGACTGGTGCTATTTAACATCTTTGTTGGTGACATGGAAGTTGGGATGGAGTGCACCCTCAGTAAGTTTGCCAACGACACCAAGCTGTGTGGAGCGGCTGACACGCTGTAAGGGAGCGATGCCATCCAGAGGGACCTAGACAGGCTGAAGAGGTGGGCCCGTGCAAACCTCATGAAGTTCAACAAGGCCAACTGCAAGGTCCTGAACGTGGGTCGGGGCAATCCCATGCACAAATCCAGGTTGGGGGATGAAGGGATTGAGAGCAGCCCTGAGGAGAAGGATGTGGGAGTGTTGGTTGATAAGAAGTCACGTCTTCTATGAAGACAGGCTGAGACAGTTGGGGTTGTGCAACCTGGAGAAGAGAAGGCTCTGGGGAGACTTTATAGCATCTTTCCAGTATCTGAAGGGGGCCTACAAGAAAGCTGGAGAGGGACTTTTTGCAAGGGCATGTAGTGATAGGATGAGGGGTAATGGCTTCAAACTGGAAGAAGGTAGATTTAGATTAGATATTATGAAGCATTTCCTTACTCTGAGAGTGGTGAGGCACTAGCACACATTGCTCGGTGAAGTGGTGGAGGCTCTATCCCTGGAGGTGTTCAAGGCCAGGCTGACGTGGCCTTGGGCAACCTGGTCTAGTAGGAGGTGTCCCTGGCCATGGCAGAGGGGTTGGAACTCAATGATCTTTAAGGTCCCTTCCAACCAAAACCATTCTATGATTGTATGATTCTATAATCTCAAAAGACCAACAGAGTCTTTTGGCATCTTGGCATTGAAAATCAACACAAAATCAGCACAGGAACTGTGTGTGTGGTGGGTTGGGGTTTATTCCCCTCCCTCTTCCCCCTGGTTCTTCCCATCGTAACCTTATCTTTAGAGTGCTACACCACAGTCTCACACATCTTTTGGCCATGGGAAACACTGAAAGAAAAGACAGGTGGTGAGAAAAAGAAAGAGGACCACAGCCTTGTAAGGGGCTTTCCAGACTTCTGCTGGGGCAGGGCATGAGTGGCAGGCACCTACCACGCTATTCCTTGCTCTCCTGTGGGAGAATGGGACTAACTGACTGAGTCCTGACTGGTGCAAACGGGCCCCTGAATCCACATGTAAGCTTCTTTAATCCCTCCACGGGAATCTGCAAAGCTGAACTTCCATTTCATGGCTTCCTGCATGCCTCCAAAGATATCCACTTGTTATGTTGATGGAGTAATGATGATTCATCAAAGGATGGAGACAAGTAAGACAATCAGAAAAATCCTCTTATTTTACAGCAATAGAACGTAAAATCCAAGCAGGGTAGAGCTCGTGATGTAAAAACAAAAGATCCTTGGTGGTGTGATGTACTTACAGAGTCCTCTTCAGTGGAAGGAAGGCCCACAGCCAAAACAGACATTTTAAGGCAGAAGATGTCTCCAAAGCCAAAAAGCTAGAAGGGGTGAACTGATGGCAGGCAAGGTCAAAGGCTGAGCAGCTTTTCTTTCAGAGTACTCCCATGGCTTCTCTGGGAGGTGCTCAGACCTGGAAGTGTTATCAGCATCAAAGGGAGAGCCTGGAAAGTACTTCTCCATAGGCAACGCTAATGGTGCAGAAACTAGAGACAGTTTTTAACTGGAGCTGGAAAAATGGGGAATTCCTGGTTAACACTTTTGGACCAGCAGGAAACCTTAGTTGCAGTTGCATAATTCATAAGCGTAGTTCTGTGAAATGAAGTGATGCCTCCAGATCCATCAATACCCATGAAGAAATGCAAGGAAAAGTCCACTAGTATGGGACACCAATATTCCCAGTGCAAGGCTACAAAGCTGTGCTCATGTCAGCCAATTTGTCACTCTGAAACCACGCTCTGGCCTTGGATTTTGCTACAAGTTTGTGCCCACTGAAGTTACTGCATGTAGCTTGGTCCTCTGCTACAGAAGCAGGGAATGGCTCCACTAAGAAAACCAGAAACAGGTCTCAACATGCCCTTTCCTGCCCCAAAAGTAGACAACATACAGACAGCACAATTCCCACAGACACTGGAGTCCATGGACATGGACTCATAAACATCTTATCATGGTGACCTTAGGAGAGCCATGATGGTGACCAAAGGAGTGCTCAACTCAGGAGAAGATGGAGGCATCCTTATTTAGAGAAGCCCCTTGGTGCCTGGTGGAAATACATCATGTTTGAATCAAAGCTGACCTAAGTGGCTCAGCTTTGAGCATGAATTGGGCTAGATGACTTCCAGGGGTTCCTTTTAATCTAAACTTTTCCATGAAAATAAATAAATTTAAAACCAAACCAACAACAACAAAAAAGAAGTGACTAAAGGAATAGAAAGGAACTCATTGATAGGACAAGTGCAGGGTGTGAATGCTCTGTCCTGAACAACAGTGGTCGAGGACAGCAGTAATTATGCAGTATCATCCATGTCCCCTTTGCCTGGGGTACTTAAAGCATCTGGATACACGCATGCCATGCAGATACACTAACCAAACCAGTCTTGGGACTTCTGTGCTGGAGGTGTGTGGAGGTCTGCAGTGCAGTGTGCGTACAGACAGGCACTCTAAGGATAACTGTATTTTATTCCCCAGCATAAAACTCAATTGTCCCAATAATGGCATGGCTTGCAGCCAACAGTACTGTTGTGTTTTGCTCTGAACAATAATTGAGTTGACAGTCCATTTTTTCACTAGGGGTTGAAATATCAAATTTGATCAGATATTAGTACTGATGCTGCTGCGTTTTGCCAGCTTGCCAGTTTTTCTGGATGACAGGAGGATTTGTGATCACAGCACCATGACGGAGAGCCACAGCTGTGGCAGGAGATTGCCTTGGTCATGGGTTCAGAAACTGGTGCTACAGAATATAATACAGTGCAAGGGTGGGAAAATGGGTCTAACAGACAGGAGTCAGACCCAGGAGTGACAGGTGACTGTGAATTCACAGAGTCACTGAAATTGCCATGGTCTGTGATGGTTTTGCTGCCATTTCCCAATCAAACTCCTGCCCCCTCTGGACTTTGGATGGATTAGTATTTCTAACAAGAGGGAAATGCAACACAGATTAAGGAATATTACAACATGTGTCTTTTCTGTAGCTCTGTGAAACTTGAAGATGGTGATTATATTTGAACCTTTCCAGTCATTGGTTTTCATATTTTTTTTTTCCAGACTTTTATTCAGGGAAACACATCATGCATATGGTTTAGTCTCCTTGTTTTCAAGAACGCTCTTAGCTTTAGGAGTGTGCTTAAATGCCGTCTCAAGCTGCTTTGTGATACGTGCCTTAACGCGGGCTGGCATCACTGCTTAGCCACGTAGCAGCTCACCCAAAAAGTTCTTACTACCCATATGGCTCATTACACCTCTCTTCTGCAATCTCTGCTGGATGCCAAATGGCTTCTAAGTGAAGCTTAAGGAGTGGTACTTGACCTTCTAATGCCATGTATAGTTGATATCACTTGGGAAGCCATCCTTCTTCCCCTTTATAAAAGCCAAGCAGTCACACTCTCCTGATGCAATGGTGGTGAACTAAGTTTCTCAGCACAAAAGCTTCATGATTGGAAAAGGATGCGAGCAGGTAGGGAGTTCCTAAATATACACATCTTGATGATACTTCCTGAACCGTGAAACACAGCTTCCCCCATCAGAAGCTACACCTGCTGACACGCCACAAACCTCAGACAGTCCCTGTTTCCAAAGAACTGGGAGTTAAGCGAACACATTATGTGTGCCTGTCATTCTTTCCCAATAACATTTTTTCCCTCTTAGCCAATTTTAACCTTAATTTGACAGGAAGAGAGAATTCTCTATCCAAGTTCCTATGAATCTCATGAAAACAAGCAGCCAACTAAAAGATGGAGGCCCACATTACTGCCTCCCTCTGCTCAAGCTGTAGCACGACTTCAGCTGACTTAGTGGTGATCCAGAGAATCCATGTGTCAAAAAATGAATTATGAATGGAGGAGTCACAGGAAACGTGCAACTCATCAGGCACCAGCAACACCACATTTTTTCTTTTTTTCCTGGATGATCAATGGCAGGCACAATCAAGTTTCATGTACTTGCTGCATCCTTGATGCTCCTGTTATTTTTTTATCCTTTTTGGCTAGTATTAACCAAGCATGACAGAAGGACAGCTAGAAAAAGGAGAAAAATGCACAAGCATTCATTTCAGTTCACTTCTAAAATCCCATCAGTTAATCCCTACAGTTGTAAGTAGGAGCCCATGTGTCACTGTCAGAATACTCTGAGAAAGGGAAAGCGAAAGAGGGGAACTTGAGAGATGTATAGAAAGAGAAGACAAAATTCTGGTTTTCAAACTTCAATTTAAAAGCATCTTTAGGTTATTTTTTGGCATGATTTTGATGACTATTTTTGTAAGACATAGAGCTTGTAACAAGCACATCTGTGGGAAAAAAAAAACTAAATTAAAAAAAATATTAATAATTATAACTCATTATCATCACTCTTAAGCAATACACCTTTGTTACAACTTGTGGTCAGGAATTGGGACTAGTTCATCTGTGCCAATTTTGGGGTAATAGTAAGGTATATCAATAGGTCGGTTGTATGTGCCCACAGCCAGCTGGACCAATTACATTATTTTATGGTATAAAACCATTAATCACTCCATTTCCAGCCCTGTAGAAGACAGAGCAATTGCAGCTAAGTGACACCAACGAATGAGGAGAACCACCTCCCTCAGGTGTGGATCTCTCCTGTACCTATCCTTTTTTGAGGAAACCTCTCCCAAGAAGCAAGTCCCCCAGATGACGCCTGCAGGCTTATGGCCATTTCTGGGCTGGAAATGTGTTTAAACCTGTAAGCTGGGAAAGAGGCCCCTGGGCGACTCTCCAGCTTGTGCTCTCCATTCTGGTACAAAGCTGAGTCAGCAGCTCTTCCAGGTACTTAAAGACGCCCTATGTCTTGTTACAGCGCACAGCTCATTCAAATACAGGAGGGCAGTAAGGCACAGTGTGCAATATTCCGCCCCCCCCCAAAAAAAAAAACATTTGCACCCATAGGCTAACAAATTGATCAGATGTCAGCAGAATCCTAAACTGAATTTAAATAGGTGAAATGAGCCCCAAATCCTATTTACTTCTCCTATCAACACTAGAGGTTAATGTTTTTCTATTGGCTGCTTTGCTTTCATAAGGGATGAAGTTAATGTGTGCCCTACCAGCTCCTGTAGTTCTTAAGGAAAAAAACTGGGTTTGCATGCCAAATAATGATATATTCACAAACATCCGCCCCGAGAGATCTCTTTGGAGGAGAGATGATGACACAATTATTACAAATAATTTTGCTTTGTTTGCCAAGCTGATTTGCTTCAGAGAAATGACTGAGAGATAAATTCAGCGGAGTTTCCACGGGACTTTGAGCTCGAGAGAACACAGAGAGGCGAAGCCGTGCATCAAACGGAGCACGCTGCTAATCCA